>NC_057795.1:515846794-516146794 GCF_018294505.1 Triticum aestivum | reverse complement strand
GTCGAAGCTAGCGTCGACGTAACCCTTTACGACAAGCTCTTCGTCTCCTCCATAAACGAGAAACATGTCCTTTGTCCTTTTCAGGTACTTCAGGATATTCTTGACTGCTGTCCAGTGTTCCTTGCCGGGATTACTTTGGTATCTAGCTACCAAACTCACGGCAAGGTTTACATCAGGTCTGGTACACAGCATGGCATACATAATAGATCCTATGGCTGAAGCATAGGGGATGACACTCATCTCTTCTTTATCTTTTGCCGTGGTCGGTGACTGAGCCGAGCTCAATCTCACACCTTGTAACATAGGCAAGAACCCCTTCTTGGACTGATCCATTTTGAACCTCTTCAAAATCTTATCAAGGTATGTGCTTTGTGAAAGACCTATGAGGCGTCTCGATCTATCTCTATAGATCTTGATGCCTAATATGTAAGCAGCTTCTCCAAGGTCCTTCATTGAAAAACACTTATTCAAGTAGGCCTTAATGCTGTCCAGAAATTCTATATTATTTCCCATCAAGAGTATGTCATCTACATATAATATGAGAAATGCTACAGAGCTCCCACTCACTTTCTTGTAAACGCAGGCTTCTCCATAAGTCTGCATAAACCCGAACGCTTTGATCATCTCATCAAAGCGAATATTCCAACTCCGAGATGCTTGCACCAGCCCATAAATGGATCGCTGGAGCTTGCATACTTTGTTAGCGTTCTTAGGATCGACAAAACCTTCCGGCTGCATCATATACAGTTCTTCCTTAAGATGCCCGTTAAGGAATGCTATTTTGACGTCCATCTGCCATATCTCATAATCATAGTATGCGGAAATTGCTAACATGATTTAGACGGACTTTAGCTTCGCTACGGGAGAGAATGTCTCGTCGTAGTCAATCCCTTGAACCTGTCGATAACCCTTAGCGACAAGTCGAGCTTTATAGATGGTGACATTACCATCCGCATCTGTCTTCTTCTTAAAGATCCATTTGTTTTCTATCGCTCGCCGATCATCGGGCAAGTCTGTCAAAGTCCATACTTTGTTTTCATACATGGATTCTATCTCGGATTTCATGGCTTCAAGCCATTTGTTGGAATCTGGGCCCGCCATCGCTTCTTCATAGTTCGAAGGTTCACCGTTGTCTAACAACATGATTTCTAGGACGGGGTTGCCGTACCACTCTAGTGCGGAACGTGTCCTTGTGGACCTACGAAGTTCAATAGCAACTTGATCCGAAGTACCTTGATCATCATCATTGGTTTCCTCTTCAGTTGGTGTGGGCATCACAGGAACATTTTCCTGAGCTGCACCACTTTCCCGTTCGAGAGGTAGTACTTCATCGAGTTCTACTTTCCTCCCACTTACTTCTTTCGAGAGAAACTCTTTTTCCAGAAAGCATCCGTTCTTGGCAACAAAGATTTTGCCCTCGGATCTTAAGTAGAAGGTATACTCGACAGTTTCCTTAGGGTATCCTATGAAGACGCATTTTTCCGACTTGGGTTCGAGCTTTTCAGGTTGAAGTTTCTTGACATAAGCATAGCATCCCCAAACTTTTAGAAACGACAGCTTAGGTTTCTTCCCAAACCATAATTCATACGGTGTCATCTCAACGGATTTAGACGGTGCCCTATTTAAAGTGAATGTAGCTGTCTCTAGAGCGTATCCCCAAAATGATAGCGGTAAATCAGTAAGAGACATCATAGACCGCACCATATCCAATAGAGTGCGATTACGATGTTCGGACACACCGTTTCGCTGAGGTGTTCCAGGCGGCGTGAGTTGTGAAACGATTCCACATTTCCTTAAGTGTGTGCCAAATTCGTGACTTAAATATTCTCCTCCACGATCTGATCGTAGGCACTTTATCTTTCGGTCACGTTGATTCTCCACCTCATTCTGAAATTCCTTGAACTTTTCAAAGGTCTCAGACTTGTGTTTCATTAAGTAGTCATACCCATATCTACTTAAGTCATCGGTGAGAATGAGAACATAACGATATCCTCCGCGAGCCTCAACGCTCATTGGACCGCACACATCGGTATGTATGATTTCCAATAAGTTGGTTGCTCGCTCCATTGTTCCGGAGAACGGAGTCTTGGTCATCTTGCCCATGAGGCATGGTTCGCACGTGTCAAACGATTCATAATCAAGAGACTCTAAAAGTCCATCGGCGTGGAGCTTCTTCATGCGCTTGACACCAATGTGACCAAGGCGGCAGTGCCACAAGTATGTGGGACTACCGTTATCAACTTTACATCTTTTGGCATCTACACTATGAACATGTGTAATATTACGCTCGAGATTCATTAAGAATAAACCATTGACCATCGGAGCATGACCATAAAACATATCTCTCATATAAATCGAACAACCATTATTCTCAGACTTAAATGAGTAGCCATCTCGTATTAAACGAGATCCAGATACAATGTTCATGCTCAAACTTGGCACTAAATAACAATTATTAAGGTTCAAAACTAATCCCATAGGTAAATGTAGAGGCAGCGTGCCGACGGCGATCACATCGACTCTGGAACCATTCCCGACGCGCATCGTCACCTCGTCCTTCGCCAGTCTCCGTTTATTCCGCAGCTCTCGCTGTGAGTTACAAATATGAGCAACGGCACCGGTATCAAATACCCAGGAGTTACTACGAGTACTGGTAAGGTACACATCAATTACATGTATATCAAATATACCTTTGGTTTTGCCGGCCTTCTTATCTGCTAAGTATTTGGGGCAGTTCCGCTTCTAGTGACCCTTCCCCTTGCAATAAAAGCACTCAGTCTCAGGCTTAGGTCCATTCTTTGACTTCTTCCCGGTAACTGGCTTACCAGGCGCGGCAACCTCCTTGCCGTCCTTCTTGAAGTTCTTCTTACCCTTGCCCTTCTTGAACTTAGTGGTCTTATTGACCATCAACACTTGATGTTCTTTCTTGATTTCAGCCTCTGCTGACTTCAGCATCGAGAACACTTCAGGAATGGTCTTTTCCATCCCCTGCATGTTGTAGTTCATCACAAAGCTCTTGTAGCTTGGTGGGAGCGACTGGAGGATTCTGTCAATGACCGCCTCATCTGGGAGGTTAATGTTCAGCTGGGTCATACGGTTGTGCAACCCAGACATCTTCAGGATGTGCTCACTGACAGAACTGTTTTCCTCCATCTTACAACTGTAGAACTTGTCGGAGACATCATATCTCTCGACCCGGGCATGAGCTTGGCAAACTAGTTTCAGCTCTTCGAACATCTCATATGCTCCGTGATGCTCAAAACGCTTTTGGAGCCCCGGTTCTAAGCTGTAAAGCATGCCGCACTGAACGAGGGAGTAATCATCAGCGCGAGTTTGCCAAGCATTCATAATGTCTTGGTTCTCTGGGACGGGAGCGTCACCTAGCGGTCCTTCTAGGACATATTGTTTCCTGGCAGCTATGAGGATGATCCTCAGGTTCCGGACCCAGTCCGTATAGTTGCTGCCATCATCTTTCAGCTTGGTTTTCTCTAGGAACGCGTTGAAGTTCATGTTGACATGAGCATTGGCCATTTGATCTACAAGACATATTTGCAAAGGTTTTAGACTAAGTTCATGATAATTAAGTTCTAATCAAATTATGAACTCCCACTCAGATTAGACATCCCTTTAGTCATCTAAGTGTTACACGATCCGAGTCGACTAGGCCGTGTCCGATCATCACGTGAGACGGACTAGTCATCGTCGGTGAACATTCTCATGTTGATCGTATCTTCCATACGACTCGTGTTCGACCTTTCGGTCTCCATGTTCCGAGGCCATGTCTGCACATGCTAGGCTCGTCAAGTTAACCCTAAGTGTTTTCGCTGTGTAAAACTGTCTTACACCCGTTGTATGTGAACGTAAGAATCCATCACACCCGATCATCACGTGGTGCTTAGAAGCGACGAACTGTAGCAACGGTGCACAGTTAGGGGAGAACACTTCTTGAAATTTTTGTAAGGGATCATCTTATTTACTACCGTCGTCCTAAGTAAACAAGATGCATAAACATAATAAACATCACATGCAATTATATAGTTGTGACATGATATGGCCAATATCATATAGCTCCATTGATCTTCATCTTCGGGGCTCCATGATCATCTTGTCACCGGCTTGACACCATGATCTCCATCATCATGATCTCCATCATCGTGTCTTCATGAAGTTGTCACGCCAACGACTACTTCTACTTCTATGGCTAACGCGTTTAGCAATAAAGTAAAGTGAGTTACATGGCGTTCTTCAATGACACGCAGGTCATACAAAAAAATAAAGACAACTCCTATGGCTCCTGCCGGTTGTCATACTCATCGACATGCAAGTCGTGAATCCTATTACAAAGAACATGATCTCATACATCACAATTCATCATTCATCACAACTTCTGGCCATATCACATCACATGATCAATCGCTGCAAAAACAAGTTAGACGTCCTCTAATTGTTGTTGCATCTTTTACGTGGCTGCAATTGGGTTCTAGCAAGAACGTTTTCTTACCTACGAAAAACCACAACGTGATTTTGTCAACTTCTATTTACCCTTCATAAGGGCCCTTTTCATCGAATCCGCTCCAACTAAAGTGGGAGAGACAGACACCCGCCAGCCACCTTATGCAACTAGTGCATGTCAGTCGGTGGAACCGGTCTCACGTAAGCGTACGTGTAAGGTTGGTCTGGGCCGCTTCATCCCACAATACCGCCGAAGCAAGAAAAGACTAGTAGAGGCAAGTAAGATGACAAAATCCACGCCCACAACACAATTGTGTTCTACTCGTGCAAAGAGAACTACGCATAGACCTAGCTCATGATGCCACTGTTGGGGAACGTTGCAGAAAATTAAAATTTTTCCTACGGTTTCACCAAGATCCATCTATGAGTTCATCTAAGCAACGAGTCAAGGGAGAGAGTTTGCATCTACATACCACTTGTAGATCACGAGCGGAAGCTAGCCAAGGGGATGGTGATGATGGAGTCGTACTCGAACGTGATTCGGATCACCGATGTCCAAGTGCTGAACGGACAGCACCTCCGCGTTCAACACACGTACGGGACGGGAGACGTCTCCTCCTTCTTGATCCAGCAGGGGGGAAGGAGAGGTTGAGGAAGATTGCTCCAACGGCAGCACGACGGCGTGGTGTAGTTGGTGCAGCAGTACTCCGACAGGGCTTCGCCAAGCATATACGGAGGAGGAGAGGTGTTGGGGAGGGGAGGGGCTGCGCCTTGGCTTATGTTAAGCTCCCATGCGCCTCCCCACTATATATAGGGGTGGAGGGGCTGGTTTCTTGCCCTCCAAGTCCATTGGGGCGTTGGCCAAGGTGGGAGGAAAGAAATCCCATCATTTCCTTCCCCACCGATTGTTATCCCCCCTTTTTAGGGATCTTGATCTTATCCCTTCGGGATATGATCTTATTCCTTCTAAGGGGGGATCTTGGTGCGCCTTGACCAGGGGTGTGGGGCCTTTCCCCCACTACTCACGTTCATGTGGGTCCCCCCATGCAGGTGGGCCCCACTCCAGAACCTTCTAGAACCTTCCCGGTACAATACCGAAAAATCCCGAACATTTTCCGGTGGCCAAAATAGGACTTCCCATATATAAATCTTTACCTCCGGACCATTCCGGAACTCCTCGTGACGTCCGGGATCTCATCCGGGACTCCGAAAAACATTCGGTAACCACATACAAACTTCCTTTATAACCCTAGCGTCATCGAACCTTAAGTGTGTAGACCCTACGGGTTCGGGAGACATGTAGACATGACCGAGACGTTCTCCGGTCAATAACCAACAGTGGGATCTGGATACCCATGTTGGCTCTCACATGCTTCTCGATGTTGTCATCGGATGAACCACGATGTCGAGGCTTCGATCAAACCCTGTATACAATTCCCTTTGTCAATCGGTACGTTACTTGCCCGAGACTCGATCGTCGGTATCCCAATACCTTGTTCAGTCTCGTTACCGGCAAGTCACTTTACTCGTACCGTAATGCATGATCTCGTGGCCAACACTTTGGTCACCTTGAGCTCATTATGATGATGCATTACCAAGTGGGCCCAGAGATACCTCTCCGTCATACGGAGTGACAAATCCCAGTCTCGATCCGTGTCAACCCAACAGCTACTTTCGGAGATACCTGTAATGCACCTTTATAGTCACCCAGTTACGTTGTGACGTTTGATACACCCAAGGCACTCCTACGGTATCCGGGAGTTACACGATCTCATGGTCTAAGGAAGAGATACTTGACATTGACAAAGCTCTAGCAAACGAACTAAACGACCTTTGTGCTATGCTTAGGATTGGGTCTTGTCCATCACATCATTCTCCTAATGATGTGATCCCGTTATCAACAACATCCAATGTCCATAGCCAGGAAATCATGACTATCTGTTGATCACAACGAGCTAGTCAACTAGAGGCTCACTAGGGACATATTGAGGTCTATGTATTCACACGTGTATTACGATTTCTGGATAATACAGTTATAGCATGAATAAAAGACAATTATCATGAACAATGAAATATAATAATACTTTTATTATTGCCTCTAGGGCATATTTCCAACACCCCCTACCCGAGATCTGCCGGTTTTGACACCGACATTGGTGCTTTCATTGAGAGTTCCGCTGTATGATCGGCAAAAGGATCAATGGCTCGACTGCAGGTCAACTGCGATGTCGGCTTCTTCGTTACCAGCTCGACTGGTCACCTTGGCTTGACTGAGGATTGCGCCCTACCTCCGATTTGTCATGTTCGGATGAGGACCTTCATCAATATCAAGTCCGATCTCTATCAAGATCATGGAGGAGTCATCCATGGAGCTCGGGGGCTCAACGTCAACATTGCCCTCAGGCGACCGTGCTGTTTTTCTGGACAACAAACTTGTATCCGCCGCCACCGCCTCCTCGAGTGTCTCCTAAACGATTACTTCAGTGGAATTATGCAGAATTAAGTCTACAGCAACCCTGCAAAAATTTCGTCGAGTTCCGATAGAGGAATCTCCGGCCATCTCCGATATACCGGAGCCCTGTTGAATCTGGCCGAGAATCCGGACGAGTTTGGAGCAGGGTGTCCAGCATCTAGCTCGGACGTCCTTTGGAAGATCCAACTGTTGATCGGCTGCGGAATTCCCATATCTACCACCTCCCAAAAATTCAGCTCGATCCGACCGTCCAAACTCCGGGAAACATCCAATTAGTGCATCACTTTTCGTATCTGTTTTCTGCGCGACAACGAATCCGACCCGAGTTCATCTTCTTTATGAACGGGATTCCGAACATCCTTTTTGAAGGAAGTTTTTGTATGGGGTATTGTGTTTTATTCTCAAACACATCCCATTAATACTAAAAGTATTTTTACAATACGATCTTCACCATCGCGCCGGTGTCAAACCGACTTGACAATATCACTCCATGACGGCCGACCTGCGCTAGACGCGTCGTCGCTTTGTTAAGCCGAGCTCAACTTCTTCAGATCATCATCTCGGCCAGCCGAACAATAGTTTGGCATCGCGAAGGATAAATCTTCACCAACATCGCCGCTACATGGACTACACGGAGCGGGCACACCTGCATGGCCGCACTGTTGCCTCTTGAAGCCAATGTTTGTCACGCCGAACTACTTCAACACCTCGGCTGACACGGCAGCTGCAAGGTCTCCTTATCGACCTACTCCGTCACCTCGGCTAGACCAAGGACTTCGCCATCTCTTCATCAACTTACTTCAGAGACTTCGGCGTCACCAGCCGACCAACTTCATCACATTAGCTGGACCACGGGCTTCGCCGTGGTGAGCCAACCTTTGCCAGGATCGCTGTGCCATCGCTTCATCACCCATCAGACAATGGGTGTGCGGATCGAGTCCCAGTTTTGGGAGTAACCTTCCTTTGCACTGCTACAAAAAATAAACCAGGTGCTATTAATCCCAGCAATTTTTGCTTGTCCGGGTTTATTTTTCCAAGGAATTATTACTCTGCTTTGTTCTATCATCTATACCAGGCCTATCAAATGGTGGCCTCATTAACAACGGTCGCGTGGTGGTTCGGCCAGTTCGCACGTAGTTCGGCGAACGCCGTATCCGGAACTCGGACCGACCTGTGAATTCGGGCTTTTTCATGCCTTCACTACATCTTGCCGACGCCCTGCATCGACATTGACCTCGACGCTGAGGCCATATCTCTTTGATTATTTACTTCTCTTAAATTAAATAAGTAGAAGAATTTTTTTTACATTATTATCTTTATTTCTCATTACTTTTGGTTTGCCCTATTTTATCTGTGCAGCCAATTGACTCAGACTGAGCCGTGTTGTCGCCTTGGCGCACCAATCTGCTCCATTACCGCGGCTGGACTAGGGGCTTCATCTTCTCGGAGTGCCGGACTCTCTGCCCGGCCACCTTGGGACCAGCCTGGGGGCTGGAACCCTGTCCCACATCAAGCTTGGACCGCGTCATCAACGTCGAACATATCAACCAGCTAAGTTGCTTTCATGCTCAAAACTTTCAGTCTTAAATTTTGTTTGGTTTGAACAAGCATTATACTTTTTTGGCAAAAAGTTGCTTGTGAAAAACTTCCCTGTCCAAACTTTGTTTGTGACACACATATTCAAATACCCCGCTTACTGGGGGGCTCCCTTGATGGAGATTTTCCTCTTGCATATTATTATACTTGTAGGGCTTCATTCCTTGTTTGTGTATTACGCCACAATATGCACCATGTTGACTTAAGCGACTTGCAATCTGGGTTGGCTGGCTCCTGTGCTTACCCCTACGTTCCCGATTGTTCGGCTAGGGAGTAAAGGGAGCACCTCCGCGATTGTCACGATCGGTTCATCCGAGCCGGACCTCAGACTGGGTGAAGCCGAAAGCTAGCGCTCTTACTGTTTTCAACAATGGTCGGCACACAATGGAACTCATGAGTACAAAAAACCTATTGCACAAGTCTCATAATAATAATGAGCAACCTAAGAAAGGTATCGGTGGGGGTACTATTTTCTTCGAAGATGCTTCTTACACTTTGTCAGTAATATATCATAAGTTCCCTAAGCGCGCTTTGTTTGTTACAGCCTTATGGCCTGATTGCCTGGTTGTTGGAAACACCGTCGATATTCTCGACAAGGGGAGTACATAACACTTTTTGGTCCTTGATCGAAGAGGGAGAAGCAGACGGTCGGTTAAGACGCGTATAAAGTTTGGGTGGAGACATATATGATATAAGTACTTCGGTACATACAATCATTATACATAAAATTCTTTTTACCCAAGTCACTTGTGGGCTCTTAAATTTATATGAGCTGTTTCATAATAAGTGTTCTTCCTTCTAGTCGTTGCAAAGTATTTTTTCTATCACTCCTTTTTTCGACGCAATTGTGCGGTCAATAGCCCGATTTCCCTCTCATCCACCTTCGGGATAGGAGGTTGAGGCCGTAGGCCGACCCGCTTGAAGTCTTGAGGTAGGATGTGTCATGTTAAAGCACGACAGAAGCACAATTTTTTCTCTAAGACCAATTTTCTGATTGGCACCGAACAATTGATCTAGTTCGGACGTCGAGTTTTTACTGACTTTTTTGGTTTTCCAATCCTATAGCACTTTTCAACTATTTATGTGTTTTCCGCATATGTCTCGCAGTGCAACTCCGGACACCTTTAGAGATTCAGCAAAAATTCTCAGATATTGCTATATATGCATTGGTTTCAAATTGTGTCTTCGGTCGATAGTTGGGTTGCCCGGCTCCAGTGCTTGCCTCCTACATTCCGCTTTGTTCGGTTAGGTGTGCAAAAGGAGAACCACTGCGATTGTGCTTCCAGCTCGCATGGTTAAGCACCTCGGTGGAGAAAGCCAAAAACTGACTGTCACAGTAAAGCATAAACTGGTCAGCGATCCACTGACTATGTTAAATAACGGGCCGTTCATACCATTGGCCGAAGTGTTTACGGCTTGACCTCTGCTGTCGCCGAACACTAAGCGGGGGGCTACTTGCTGGCCTCCCAACTTTAAGCTCCTATGACTAAGTGAAAGTTATAAAGCCTGCATATCTGATTGCCTCGTTTCCGCCAACACAACCGCCATCGGGCAGCGAGACATCGACTAAGGGTTGTTTTGTTATTTCGTAAACACCCTGTGTAGCATCTACAAGGGGGTAGATTATAAACGGTTGCAACAGAGGTAAAAATTTGGTTCATTTAGACCTCAAAGTTTGGAAGCTTTCCCCGAACTAAATCCTCAGTATTTTCCTCCCACATTGATCGGAGCTGAGGTCTCATGATCATGCTTAGCATGACAACCCAAAGAAAGGAACCGATAGCGGGACTATTTTCTTTGGACGATGTTTCTTATGTTAAAACAATAATATAACATGTCTCTCTGTGTACCTTTCTTTATAAAACCGTATGGCCGGATTGCCTTGTTTGCCATAAATCTTTGCCCTCATAAAGGTTTTATAAAGTGGGACAAACACTCCCCGGCTACTGGCCGAGGAGGTTGAAGCCGATGGCCGGTCAACAAAGTTTTGTACAATGCGGATCCGAGCATTGATGATGAAAAGTACTTAGATACATAGAATCATTACACATAATTTGTGATTTTACTTTGGATATTGATCCTTAATTTGGCCACCCGTGCCCACATTAAGGCTCGGGGGCTACTGGGCTTCGTCCTTATTATTTACAAATATTAAAGGGGTACATCGACCCCCTGATCTGGTGTCGCCACCGGACCAGTGTCTCGGGGGCTACTGCATTGCCTATTCAATGCAGAAAATTTAAAGTGCAATATAGTTTTCGAGGAGATTATTATCCTCAGGTTGGTCGGCCGCACCCAACCTGAGTCTCGAGGACTTTGCACACCGCGTCTCTATTCCTATGTATGCTGCCGAGCTAGGAGTTGATCCTCAAGCCGATTTCGCGCATCGACCTGAGTCTCAGGGGCAACTAGGATCAGCGGTTTCATGTTTTCCTTCAGGTGCATCTCGGGTTTTAGACCGACGCACACACCTTGAGGGCTACCGGCTATATATCTTGGCAGAGAATAAATTGCACCAATCAAAAAATCAGCCGGCAGTCAGGGGTGGTGCACCACCTCGGAAGCAGTCCGACATTAAGCTCAGACTCTAGTGGCTGGCTCCACAGAGGGCATTCCCGGCATTAAGCTCGGCTAAACTCCTTCAACTTTTCTAAACCCAGATGATCTATGACATCTCGGATATAGTCCAACATTGGAGCTTGGACACAGTCCTACGTTGGAGCTTGGACATAGTCGGCATTAGAGCTTGGATACATTCCGGTGTTGGAGCTTGGAAACAGTCCGACGTTGGTGCTTGGCTGCAAAAGATACCTCGAATGCAATCCGGTGTTGGAGCTTGGACGCAAGGGGACACTGCCGCCCAGGAATGACTTCAAACCTGAGGTGTGGCATAATAATAACAAGGCATTGATAATGGCCGGAAACTTAAAGGGGCTCCTTGGATACCCGACATGTAAACTCTTCGGATTTACTTTGCGATCCTCAAGATCGAAGATGAGAAGATTTGTTGAACCAGTTTTCAAGACCGACGACCGAAGATGAAGAACAGTTCGGAAGAATCGAGGAGCGTCCCCAACTTGAAGACCGGTTCAGGGGGCTACTGACGGTGTCCTGGACTAGGGGGTACTTACCACGTCGTCCCCCGATCAGTTAGATTGGGCCGAGGACCCCCATGGCCGTATACTCATGGGCCAGTTCGGACAGTTGCCGCATACAAGGAAGATTCTACAAGAATTGGTGATCAAGACAAGGACTCCTCCCCCACCGGCGTATTCGGCTAGGACTCTTGTTACCCTAGGCCTATGGTACATTATATAAACCGAGGCTAGGCTAGTCGATAGATGATTATGACATTACTCATCATACCTCTAGGGTTTAGACCACAACATATGATCTCGAGGTAGATCAACTCTTGTAACCCCTATACTCATTATAGTCAATCAAGCAGCATGTAGGGTATTATCTCATCAAGAGAGCCCGAAGCTGGGTAAAACCCCGTGTTCATGTTACCACTGATCCTAAGACGCATAGCTTGGGACCCCCTACCCGAGATACGCCGGTTTTGACACCGACAGCAGGGGACACGATGTTTTACCCAGGTTCGGGTCCTCTCGATGGAGGTAATACCCTACCTCCTGCTGGATTGATCTTGATGATATGAGTATTACAAGAGTTGCACGAGATCGTAGAGGCTAAACCCTAGAAGCCAGCCTATGATTATGATTGTTGTTGTCCTACGGACTAAACCCTCCGGTTTATATAGACATCAGAGGGGGCTAGGGTTACACAGAGTCGGTTACAGAGAAGGAAATCTACATATCCGAATATCCAAGCTTGCCTTCCACGCAAAGGAGAGTCCCATCCGGACACGGGACAAAGTCTTCAATCTTGTATCTTCATAATCCAACAGTCCGGCCAAAGTATATATTCTGGCTGTCCGAGGACCCCTTAATCCAGGACTCCCTCACGCGTCCCTAAGCCATGGTTCCCCACTGCCATCCCAACCGCCCACCCATTCGTACACCAAGGCCATGAAATCCCGCGACGAAGACCCACACCCTGCTCCGTCCGCCACCCAGTCGGAGCCTCTTCCCCGACGATGTCGTCCACAACAACACCTTGACGTCCCTCATCTACCGTACCGGATGAGGATCCTTCATCGATCTCGTCCTCCCGCCAGTTCAGCCACCCCGTCCTACACCTCCAAGGAGCTGCCCCGATGTTCCCCTCATCTTTCGCGCCACCTCCATTCCCATACCACCGTCTTCACCTGCACCACCGGAAGAGCATCATCATCACCGTTTCCTCGGATGAAGCTGCGGCCTAATCGGCGCTACCAAAGAGGTTGTACACTAATCGCCACATTTTCTTCTTGATTCGATCTCGCGGTGCTGCCGGCGCTCGGTCCCGAGCCGACACGGCGCGTCTCCATCCACGGCGGCGTCGCCGGCCACTTCCTCCACGGTGTCGCTCCCTCGGTGGCGAACATCAGTAGGAGCTGCTGCTGCTTTAGCTCTCGCTCGCGCTGTTACTCTGCTCTGGCTCTCGGTCCCCTGCCTAGTCTGCTCTTGCTCGCACTGCTGCTCTCACTCTTGCTCTTGCTGTTGCTCTGCTCTTGCTCTCGGTCCCCTGCCTGGTCTGCTCTTGCTATTGCTCTTGCTCGCGCTGCTGCTCTCGCTCTTGCTCTTGCTTGCGATGCTGCTCCGATTTAGCTACACTTCAGTCGACTGAATCGACTTTTGGGTCAGTCAATTTTCAGGGGGGGGGCTCACTGGGGTGAAGAAAGAACCAGCCGCAACAGGGAGGAGGGCTCACCCGAGAGGTACCCCACTATCTATCTTAGGGTTCAGGGTGGGGGCAGTGTTCGCCAGCGGTGGCGGGGTGGTGGCGTGGGGATTGCCGAAGAAAAAGCTCGGCACAGGGGGGTGTCGGTGTCAAAACCGGCGGATCTCGGGTAGGGGGTCCCAAGCTGTGCGTCTTAGGATCAATGGTAACATGAACACGGGATTTTACCCAACTTCGGGCTCTCTTGATGAGATAATACCCTACATGCTGCTTGATTGACTTTAATGAGTATAGGGGTTACAAGAGTTGATCTACCTCGAGATCATATGTTGTGGTATAAGCCCTAGAGGTATGATGAGTAATGTCATAATGATCTATCGACTAGCCTGGCCTCGGTTTATATAATGCACCAGAAGTCTAGGATAACAAGAGTCCTAGCCGAATACGCCGGTGGGGGAGGAGTCCTTGTCTTGATCACCAAGTCTTGTGGAATCTTCCTTGTATGCGGCAACTGTCCGAACTGGCCCATGAGTATACAGCCATGGGGGTCCTCGGCCCAATCTAACTGATTGGGAGACGACGTGGTGAGTACCCCCTAGTCCAGGACACCGTCAATAGCCCCCTGAACCGGTCTTCAAGTTGGGGATGCTCCTCGATTCTTCTGAACTGTTCTTCATCTTCGGTTGTCGGTCTTGAAAACTGGTTCAACAAATCTTCTCATATTCGATCTTGAGGATCGCGAAGTAAATCCGAAGAGTTTACATGTCGGGTATCCGAGGAGCCCCTTTAAGTTTCTGGCCTTTATCAATGCCTTGTTATTATTATGCCACACCTCAGGTTTGAAGTTATTCCCGGGCGGCAGTGTCCTCTTGCGTTCGAGCTCTAACGCCGGATTGGATTTGAGGTATCTTTTGCAGCCAAGCACCAATGCCGGACTGCTTCCAAGCTCCAACGCCGGAATGTATCCAAGCTCCAAAGCCGGACTGTGTCCAAGCTCCAACGCCGGACTGCATCCGAGCTCCAACGCCAGACTATATTCGAGATGTCATAGATCATCTGGGTTCAAAAAGTTGAAGGAGTTTAGCCAAGCTTAATGCCGAAAATGCCCTCTATGGAGCCAGCCACTGGTGCCCGAGCTTTATGCCGGACTGCTTCCGAGGTGGTGCACCACCCCTAGCTGCGGGCTGATTTTTTGATTGGTGCAATTTATTCTCTGTCGAGATATATAGGTAGTAGCCCTCAAGGTGTGTGTGTCGGTCTAAAACCCGAGATGCACCTGAAGGAAAACATGAAACCGCTGATCCTAGTAGCCCCTGAGACTCAGGTCGATGCGCGAAATCGGCCTGAGGATCAACTCCTAGCTCAGCAGCATACATAGGAATAGAAACGCAGTGTAATATATTAGAGATAATAGTGATCGACGAACGGGCCCTTGAGAGAGGGTCTTGAGAAGTTGTAGTAATATATTAGCTTGATCCCGGATAGGTCCATATGGTACCTATTGTTGTCCAAATACACATTTGCGCATTGTTTGGTCAAGCCGAACCCTAAGCGCTTTGAATTTTTCTGCATTGAACAGGCAATGCAGTAGCCCCCGAGACACTGGTAGGGTGGCAACACTAGATCAGGGGATCGATGTGCCCCTTTAATATTTGTAAATAATAATCCCAAAGACCAGTAGCCCCCAGCCTTAATGCGGGAACGGGTGGCCGAATTAAGGATCGATATCCATAGTAAAATCACAAATTATGTGTAACGACTCTATGTATCCAAGTACTTGACATCATTAATGCTCGGATCCGCATTGTACAAAACTTTGTTGACCGACCATCGGCTTCAACCTCTTCGGCTAGTAGCCGAGGAGTGTTTTCCTACTTTATAAAGCCGTTATAAGGGCAAAGATTTATGGAAAACAAGGCAATCCGGCCACACGGTTTTATAAACAAAGGTACACAGAGAGATATGTTATATTACGTAATGTAAGAAACATCTTCCAAGGAAAATAGTCCCGCTATCAGTTCCTTTCTTTGGGTCATCATGCTTATCATGATCATGAAACCTCACCTCCGGTCAATGTTGGAGGAAAATATAGAGGCTTTAGTTCAGGGAAGGCTTCCAAACTCTATGGTCTAAATGAACCCAAATTTTCACTTCCGTTGCGACCGTTTATAATCTGAAAGTGGCCCATCATCAGCTTCTACCCCCTTGTAGATGCTATGCAGGGTGTTTCCAAAATAACAAAACAACCCTTAGCCGACATCTCAGTGCCCGAAGGCGGTTGTGTTAGTGGAAACGAGGCAATCAGATATGCGGGCTTTATAACTTTCACTTAGTCGTAGGAGCTTAAAGTTGGGAGGCCAGCAAGTAGCCGCCCACTTAGTGTTCGGCGACAACCAAGGTCAAGCCGTAAACACTTCAGCCAATGTTATGAACGCCCCGTCATTTAATACAGTCATCGGATCGCTGACCAGTTTACGCTTATTGTGACAGTCAGTTTTCGGCTTTCTCCACTGAGGTGCTTAACCATGCGAGCTGGAAGCACAATCGCAGTGGTTCTCCCTTTGCACATCTAGCCGAACAAAGCGGAACATAGGAGGCAAGCACATGAGCCTGGCAACCTAACTGTTGACCGAAGACACAATTTGAAACCGATGCATATGTAGCAATATCCGAGAATTTTAGCCGAATCTCTAAAGGTGTCTGCCTTGCACTGCGAGACTCATGTGGAAAACACACAAATAGTTGAAAAGTGCTATAGAATTGGAAAACCAAAAAACGTCAGTAAAAACTCGACGTCCGAACTAGATCAATTGTTCGACGCCAATCAGAAAATTGGTCTTAGAAAAAATGTGCTTCTGTCGTGCTTTAACATGACACGTCCTATCTCAAGACTTCAAGCGGGTCAGCCTACGGCTTCAACCTCCTATCCCGAAGGAGGAGTACTTCTCGTTAGGCCAGTTTAGCAAACTTTAGCGGCTTTTGAGAGGGAAATTAGGCTCCCCGGCTATTGACCACACACTCTCGTCGAAAAAAGGAGTGATAGAAAAAAGACTTTGCAACGACTAGGAAGAAGAACACTTATTATAAAACAGCTCACATAAATTTAAGAGCCCCCGAGTGACTTGGGTAAAAGAATTTTATGTTATAATGATTGTGTGTACCGAAGTACTTATATCATATCTGTGTTCACCCAAACTTTAAACGCGTCTTAACCGACCGTCGGCTTCTCCCTCTTCAGTGAAGGACCGAAAAGTGTTATGTACTCCACCTGTCGAGAATATCGACGGTGTTTCCGATAACCAGGCAATCAGGCCATAAGGCTGTAACAGACAAAGCGCGCTCAGGGAACTTATGCTATATTACGAAAAAAGTGTAAGAAGCATCTTCGAAGAAAATAGTACCCCCACTGATACCTTTCTTCGGTTGCTCATTGTTATTATGAGACTTGTGCAATAGATTTTTTGTACTCATGAGTTCCGTTGTGTGCTGACCATGATTGAAAACATTAAGAGCGCTAGCTTTCGGCTTCACCCAATCTGAGGTCAGAGCTCGGATGACCCGGTCGTGACAATCGCAGAGGTGCTCCCTTTACTCCCTAGCCGAACAATCGGGAACGTAGGGGTAAGCACACGAGCCAGGCAACCCAGTTTGCGGAACAACTTAAGTCAATATGGTGCATATTGTGGCATAATACACGAACAAGGAACGAAACCATACAAGTATAATCATATGCAAGAGGAAAAGCTTCATAAAGGAAGCCCCCAAGTTCACGAGGTATTTGAATTTGTGCGTCACAAACAAAGTTATGACAAGGAATCTTTTCACAAACAACTTTTTGCCAAAAAAGGCTAGTGCTTGGTCAAATCGAATAAAATTTAAAATTGAGAGTTTCTGAGCATGAAAGCGACTTAGCTAGTTGATATGTTTGGCATTGATGACGCGGTCCGAGCTTGATGCGGGACAAGGTTCCAGCCTCCAGGCTGGTCCCAAGGTGGCCGAGCAGAGAGTTTGGCACTCCGAGAAGATGAAGCCCCAGTCCAGCCGCGGTAATGGAGCAAGTCGGCGTGCCAAGGCGACAACACAATTCAGTCGAAGGAGACGACAGCGCGGCTCAGTCTGAGTCAATTGGCTGCACAGATAAAATAGCACAAACCAAAAGTAATAAAAAAATAAAGATAATAATGTATATTAAAGAAAATTCTTCTACTTCTTTAATATAAGTGAAGGAAATAATGAAAGAGATATGGCCTGAGCATCTAGGTCAATGTCGATGCAGGGCGTCGGTGTGACACAGTGAAGGCGCCACAAAGCCTGAATTCATAGGTCAGTACGAGTTCCGGATACGGCGTTCGCCGAAGTTTGCATAGAAACTGACTGAACCACCACGAAATCGTCGCTAACACGGCCACCATTTTATAGACCTGTGTACAGGTGATGGAACAAGCAGAGCAATAATTCCTTGGGAAAAATAAACTTAAACAAGCAAAAATTGATGGGATTAATAGCACCTGGTTTATTTTTTGTAGCGGTCCGAAGAAAGGTTACTCCCAAAATTGGGACTCGATCCGCACACCCATTGCCTGATGGGTGATAAAGTGAAGGCATGACGATGCTGGCAAAGGTTGGCTTGCCGAGGCAAAGCCTGTGGTCCAGCTAATGTGATGAAGCTGGTCGGCCGATGACGCCGAAGTCTCCGGAGTAAGTTGATGAAGGGATAACGAAGCCCCCAATCCATGCGAGGAGACAGAGCAGGTCAGTGAGGAGATGTGTCAGCCGAGGTGTTGAAGCAGTTCGGCGTGATGGACATTGGCTCAATGACGCAACGGTTCGGCCATGCCAATGCAGGTCATAGCTTGTGACGTGGTCAATGCTGGCTTGATGAAGTGACCGTGTGGCGATGCCGGTGTGCCCGCTCCGTGTAATCCGTGGGGCGGTGATGTTGGTGACAATTTACCCTTCGCGATGCTGAACTATTTTTCGGCTGGCCGAGATGACGATCCAAAGAAGTTGAGCTCGGCTCAACAAAGCGATGACGTGTCTAGCGCAGGTCGGCCACCGTGGAGTGATGTTGTCAGGTCGGTTTGACACCGGCGCGATGGTGAAGATCGTATTGTAAAAATACTTTTAATATTAATTGGATGTGTTTGGGAATAAAACACAATACCCCATACCAAAACATCCTTCAAAAAGGATGTCCAAAATCCCGTTCATAAAGAAGATGAATTCGGGTCGGATTCGTTCTCGCGCAGAAAACAGATCCGAAAAGTGATGCACTAATCGGAAGGTTCCCAGATTTGGACGGTCGGATCAAGCTGAATTTTCGGCAGGTGGTAGATATGGGAATTCCGCAGCCGATGAACGGTTGGATCTTCCAAAGGACGTTCGAGCTAGATGCTAGACACCACGCTCTAAACTCGTCCGGATTCTCGTCCAGATTCCACAGGGCTCCGGTATATCGGAGATTACCGGGGATTCCTCCATCGGAACTCGACGAAATTTTGCATGGTTGTTGTAGACTTAATTCCGCATAATTCCATCGAAGCAACCGTTTAAGCGACACTCAGGGAGGCGATGGCGGCGGATACGAGTTTGCTATCCATAAAAACAGCATGGTCGCTCGAGGACAATGTTGACGTTGAGCCCCTGAGCTCCATGGATGATTCCTCCATGATATCGATAGAGATCGGAGTTGATTTTGATGAAGGCCCTCATCCGAACATGACGATCGGAGGTAGGGCGCAGTCCTCGGTCAAGCCAAGGTGACCAGTCGAGCTGGTGACGAAGAAGCCGACGTCGCAGTTGACCTGTAGTTGAGCCATTGATCCTTCTGCCGATCACACAGTGGAACTCCAAATGAAAGCACCAATGTCAGTGTCAAAACCGGTGGATCTCGGGTAGGGGGTCCCAAACTGTGCGTCTTAGGATCAATGGTAACATGAACATGGGATTTTACCCAGCTTCGGGCTCTCTTGATGAGGTAATACCCTACATGCTGCTTGATTGACTTTAATGAGTATATGGCTTACAAGAGTTGATCTACCTCAATATCATATGTTGTGGTCTAAGCCCTAGAGGTATGATGAGTAATGTCATAATGATCTATCGACTAGCCTGGCCTCGGTTTATATAATGCACCAGAAGCCTAGGATAACAAGAGTCCTAGCCGAATACGCCGGTGGGGGAGGAGTCCTTGTCTTGATCACCAAGTCTTGTGGAATCTTCATTGTATGCGGCAACTGTGCAAACTGGCCCATGAGTATATGGCCATGGGGGTCCTCGGCCCAATCTAATTGATCGGGAGACGATGTGGTGAGTACCCCGTAGTCCAGGACACCATCAGGGAGGCCTAGAAGGATGGCCGGGGCGGCAGCGGACCGGTGGTGGGGAGTGTTTTCGGGGCGGGCGGGGTGGCACACCACTGGCCGCGGCCGGCGGGGGGCTGCTGTTTGGCCGGTGGTGGCTGGCGGCTCAGGGGGGTGGAGGTTGAAGATGAACTGCAGGCCCTTGATTTCGTATCCAACGGCTGCAAAATCGACTGACCAGAGATGAAAAAGTCAGTCGACCGACGTGTAGCCTCACCTTGCTAGTGCGTTCAGTTTCGACAGCAAAATTCAGTTTTGACGGCAAAATTCACTTTCAACAGTTAAGTTCAGTTTCGACAGTTAAGTTCAGTTTCGACAGTTAAATTCAGTTTCGACAGTTAAGTTCAGAGATGAGCGGCTGATGTATTTTACATCTAGCACTTTGTGGTTATGTATTTTACGTCATGTATTGGAGATGCTATTAGAATTCCACTCAGGTTAACGTTGTCTCTCTTGTCCTGCTTCAGCCTCGGCGTCGTACAACTCACCGGAGCTGCTCCAACGACAAAACCCTCCATCACAGTGGAGCAGTACCTCGGACTCCATCTCCAGACGCCTAAGATCTTCTTCCGCTCCTCCGAAAGCCAAGTCAGTCATAGCATCCTCACCGGCCAACCCAATCACGCCGAGATCGACATGGCTTCGCCAAAGAGGTTGTACACTTGTTGCATCTCTTTTTTACTCTACATGTTACATATTGTCCACTGAGCACACATAGTAACGGGAAATACGATTATGTTATCCTACTATATGACAAGCAATGAGGTACTAGGCACCTTAGCTTTCCGTGATGGAGTCTCTTGAACGCCATCATTATTTATCTCTGCGCATTTGAGCTGTGCATTTGTCGATGGCCCTGGGAGTTGAGCTAGTAGGGCAGTGGCCTGGGTCCAAAGTAATAGAAGTAGCACAAAAACATTTTTTAGTGTAGGCTTTTCCTTGCTCAAGCCTGCATACTAGAATTGCCAGTGCTTGAAAGGAAAAGTGAATGAAAAACATAGGAATTGGGAAGTTTCCCATGGTACTACTATTCATGAATTTGGTTCAAAGGAATGGAGTGAAGGAAAACTGTAGGATTTATTACTTTAGTGTCTCCTTGAAAGAAAAAACGTAGGAATTTTAATTTTCACTTATCTTCCTTTTCAAATTCCTATTCATGAAGCACAAGACTAAGAGATAGTAGCATAATAGCATTATAACCGTACATTTTCTTGTCGTTTGACTTAATCTCACCATGCTTCTTTGCATCCTGTGATCTTCCATTGTTGTGAATCAAACACCGAGATTGGTAGAAATCCTGTGTTTTTAAATTCTCTGTTTTGCACGTGCATTCCTATCCTATTCATGTCTATTTCCTATCCCTGCATTGTTGGAATCCTCCAATTCAAACGAGCCCTTACAGAATTACTTCTCTTACAGATAGTTGTCAAAGAAAACTCTGCGTGGTTTGTCCTGCTCCTGCTGCGCCGTCGTCCACCCCAGCTTAGCTGCTACAATGATAGAAGGGTCCAGCACAGCTGGGATCCAGCCTCCAGACCGTCTTTCGCCGCCTCATATCTTCTTCCCCGCCGTCGGCAGCCATGAAAACTGCATTACCATCATCAACTGAGCAGATGACCTCGAGGACTGCACGGGTCTGCAAGAGAGGTCGCATTCTTTCGTGTCTGCTTACGTTATGTATCACTTAATATTACATGCTACTTTATCGTCCTGTTCACCAATTAGACTCTGAGTCAGCTCCAAACTAATGGTCAAACTTGAGTTTTTAAATGGTTGTGGGGTACATATCGGGGCTGCAATCAATAGTATCTATCTACTATCTGGTTAATCTCCGGTGTCTACTATGAGTTTCATGTTGGGTGGGGCACAAATAGTAAAGAAGCCATTATCTGTATTTTTTAACTGAAGCCATTATCTGCCAGTTATTATTTGTTTTGGGTCTATCCACAGGTTGCTACCATCACTCTGGATTTCTGCATGCACTCCTTACATAATCTCACTATGTTTTATTCCTATGCATGACAGTTATTGTAAACAATTGAACTGAACATGTAGAGCAAAAGAGACGAGCCTTGCGTGGCAATAAAATTTCATGCAGACATCACTCCATGGTAGGTGCAAAGGCATCCCCCCTCCACGCATTTCGGATTGTAATCGAGAGGAAGATATCTGTTCTGAGGGGGATTCAGAAGGAGAAGACAACTCCTATTTACCCCCTGAGGTCTTCGCTCTAACTTGGCATGCTAATGTTGGTTATATCATGCATATGGTGCCTTGCATTGCTTACTTTATACATTAAATATGTCATCTGCTTAGTTTACACATCCTTTGTGCGAATGCCATCTATTTAGTTTATTCATCGTTTATGTGAATTATGCAACGCCATCTTGTTTAGTTAGGCATCATATATGTGAATTTTGCAATGCCATCCTGCTTAGCCAGTCATCTTATATGTAAATTATATCAGGCCATCCTTTTTTCCGTTACATATTACATTTGTCAACAATGTTAGTACATTAAACTGCTCTTTGTGTGCATCAACCATTTGACACGGTGATGGCAAATTCTGGAGTGAAAACAAGGTCTTCAGAGAAGACTATGCTATCTGACGAAGCGCATATCTTGCTGGTTACGGATAGCTCCTCAGAGGAGGATTCAGAGACAGATGACCAGTCCTATTCCCCCCCCCCGAGGTGTATTCTCTAACTTGGCAGGGTTATGTTGCTTATATCGTGCGTATGGTGTCTCCCATTGCTATGTCATTTGATTAGTTTAGACATGCTTTGTGCAAATGCCACCTGTTTAGTGTCTAATTACCATATATGTGAATTATGCATTGCCATCTTGTTGCAAGACATTACATATGTGAATTATACAATGCTATCTTGTTACAAAGGCATTATATATGTGAATTATGCAATGCCATGCTTTTTAGCCAATCATCATGTATGTGAATTATATTATGCTATCATTTTTTTGTATTACATGTTCCATTTGTCGACAACGTTTGTATATTCAACTACTCTTCCTGTGCATTAGCCATTTGAAGCGGTGATGGAAGTATCTGTAGTGAAAACAAGGGATTCAGGGCAGACAATGCTACCTGCTGAAGCAGACATCTTGCTTGTTATAGAGAGCTCCTCAGAGGAGGATTCAGAGACTGATGACCAGTCCTATTTCCCCCCTGAGGTCTATGCTCAAACTTGGCAGGGTTATATTACCCATGTCATGCATGTTGTCTTGCATTGCTTAGTTTTTACATCATATATGGATTGCCATCTTCTTACTTGCTTACTATATAAATCATATATTTGAATTATATCATGCCATCATGTTTACATAGTACATACACATCATCTATCTAAATTATGGCATGGCAACCCATTTAATAAAGACATCATATAGTTATATCATCTCATCCTGTTTAGTGTTTACAGTCATCATATTTTGCATTATGGCATTCTATCCGTGAATGTATGTGAATTATGGCATGCCAACCTATTTAATAAACACATTATATAGTTATATCATGTCATCCTGTTTACATAGTCATCATATTTTGAACTATGTCTTTCTATCTTTTTTAGTTAGCCATCATAATGTGAAATTGTGTCATGCTATCCTGTTTAGTTAGCCATCATATATGTGAAATTGTGTCATTCTATCCTATTTGGTTAGACAACATAAATATGAATTATTTCATGCCCTCTTTTATTCCCCACTATCCGTTGCACCTGTCTATCATACAATGTCTATACTTTCAATCACTTTTCTTGTTTATCAACCATTTGAATTGGAGAGGGTGATGGCAGTATCTAAGGGAGTAACAACACGGTCTTCAGAAAATATAATGCTACCAGTTGATGCAGATAGAACCATGATTACACTTGCCCAAGGACCAGATCCACCACACATAACCTAGACTCTCGCAGATTGTACCCCTACCCAGTTGGACAGAGAACCAGCTACACCCCTTCTAACCCCAACCCCGGCAGATAGTAACCCAGTTCCAGTTGACACATCACCGTCTCCACCACAGAGCACCCAAACACAAGTAGTTAGTAAGGGAAATGCAGTTCCCAAAGCACGAGGACCACCAGTCTGAATCCCAACTCAACGCTTAAAGGAGAAGAAGATTTGTTCTCAGGTCAGGTTCTGTAGCTATGGTTCATACTCCTTTGCTCTTGCATTACTGTATTTACTCATGCCAACTATTTTCAAATTTGAAGGATGGAATTGGAACTCCAATGGTGCAACAGGTATGATTCAAACATGTTTCTTTAACTGGTTTGCTGTTGTAACCTGCTCTATGTTGATTTTAGTTTCAATTGAATAAACAGTTATGTTCTCATGTCATGCACATTAAAAGTGTTGTTATTGCTCTATAGTTTCCCACACTTATATTCTGTCTATTCTGCTTTGTCTTAAACAAATATTATTTGAACTGTGTCTCTATCTTGATTTGGCAACAAAAACTAGAATGATATAGACCATAAAGTGACCATGGTACATAGATATATGTTTTTTTCATGCTGTTATCCTGTCCACTTTACTACTAAACTCATTTACCAAAATGAGTTTCATATACAACATGGTAAACCTGTGATGTGTCTGCTTGTTTCTCTTTTAGAACACGGACAAATATTGGAGAACAGTATCGCGTTATGCAATGGTAAAGGAAGTAATGCAGATAAGGTTCAAGATAGTGAGACATCCCTGTTGGTCTCCAAGAAAGCTGATAAAAACTATCTTGACGATAGTGAGAGAACCCAAAAGTCCTTTCTTGATGCAGTGTTTGAGTTACTGGCCACTACTGCTGGCACAAGCTCTTCGAACTAGCTGCCTGAATCAGTTCATCTTCTTGAGTCTCAACTTCAAGTTGAAAGACATCGATCAAATGTGTTGCGACAGGAAGCTGAAGGACTGAGGAAGTCCCTGCAGAATTCAAATGCATATTTCCTGGTGCAACAGCAAGCGCTGGAGGATTTAAGCGCCAAACAAGAGAATGTTAATAAGCTTGCTAAGCATCTTGCCAGCATTACGGGTACCCAGGATATTGTTTCTTGAGATCTTCTGAAGTGATTTCAGTTCTGGAATTGTTTTGTTGCGGCGTTTATTTGCGCTGGTCACCAACTTTGACAACCAGTGTATATGATATGCTGCTTTGTTCCCTATATTTGCACTGGTGGCGAACTTTGATGCCCAGTGGATGTAATATGTGTAATAGCCGTGATAGCCTAGCATTAGTTGCTTGCTTATTTATTTCCTTGTTGTCTTGTTTATCTGTTTGCTTGTAGTCATTGCAGTTCTTTTTCCGCGGTTTGCTAGTGGCTGCAATAACCTATTTTTTAAAACTAGGCCACAATAACCATGTGCTAATATTTATTGTAGTGACACTAGGACTCCTACGGGTCGTAGAAACAGTGGGCCTTCTATGGGCCACATAAACAATGAGCCGTAGAAACAATGGGCCTTCTACGGGCCGTATGATCGATTGGACAAACATGGGCCAAACAGACCGCATTATGGCCATAAACGGGCTATAGTTGGAATCGTCCGTTCATGGACCGACCATAACGGGCCATCATTAATAGGCCGTATTTGATGACGCTATGAAAACGGCCCAACGTATTAACGGACCACAAACGGGCCGACTGTAACCACGGGCTGAATTTGGCCGACAAGCAGAAAATGACAGTAACGGTCCGTAAGTAAACGAATGCTGGAAATGATCCCAAGAATAAATGGGCTCTGAGAAGGCCGAAAGATAACATGGGCTGGAAATGGCCCAATGGAATAACGGGCCGTTAATGGGTATAAAGTGATACACTGTTCATTACGGGCCAATTTCAGCACGGGCCGTTAATGGGTGTAAAGTGACACACTATTCATTACGGGCCAGTTTCACCATGGGCTATTAATGGGCCAAGAGTTACAAATGGCCTCATATGGGCCGAAAGACGTCATGGGCCATACATGGGCCATAAGTGAAAATGGGCTGGAATCATATTGGATGGCCCAGATGACGCTACTGGGCCTAATTCGGATAGGGCATAACGGGCCTTGGGTTAGTGGGCTGTAAATGGGCTATATGTGAACATGCCATTAACAGGCTTTCCATGGGCCGGCCCGTCACCTTTTGACCAAGTCAAACGGGCCGTCCTTTTCACAGGAATGGGCCTCTGTTGGGCCGTGCCATGTGTTAACGTATCATAGGTGCCTTCTGTCCAATGTGTGGATGACATCTATCCCAACGATGAGCCGACACGTGTTTCCTCCAGCCAATGATGATTTTACACGTGGAAAATCCCCATTGGTCGGGGCTGTTAACGGGTTATCAGATCCAAAACCCGACCCGATAGCTTAACGGCGTTCCGTTACGATGGATGCCACGTGTCGGTCACCCTTGACGAAAGCACTTCTATGACGCGCGATTAATCATCATGGAAGTGTACACTTCCGTGATGATAATTTTGGTAATGTCATGGAACACTTCTACGACAACACAGCTATGACTATCTTGATTCTGTCATAAAATTGTCATGGATGTACATGCATGAAAAAAAACGCGACCTACTGTGACAAACACGTATCATCACGGAAGTGTATTGTTTTTGTAGTGCTTAACTATGCTTTTAGTCGAACTTAATCCGGCTACCTTTAACAGGAATGGAGAAAGGTCGTCGCGGGGATCTACAGCCCCCCTCCGCAGTCGGAGGACCATAATCAAGACCTTGATACTGGATTTGAAGAGGACCCGGATATATTTGTAGATTTTAAGGATGGAGTCTTTTATCAGACGAGCTACGATGGCACGGAAGTGGACATTATAGCTGATTACCTCGGCCTTCTCCCCTCCTCTCACGTAAGTACCCAGGAGACATCTCCTCAAAAAGAGTTTTCCCATTGCGACTCACCCACCGCGCTACATCGTACTCCCAAGGGGCAACGCTCGCACCATCGTACTGCAGCAAAGGCGTCCTCCAAGAAGACGATGCCTGCACAGGGGGTATCTCTGAAAAGAAAGGCAAACGACAATACAGCCGGGCCCTCTCCTTCGTCGAAGAGGTATAATCCTTTAACACACACTCAGTGGATAGATCGGGCGGTGAAGTTTCCTGTTGTGCCAGATTGCAGGAGGAGTGTATGCCGGATTATATCCGGAGACCTTGCCATCCATGCGCAGACTAATCCGGCCCCGGACCCTGCCACAAGGACTAGAGGGGACGCGTGAGCAATGCCAGATTGTCATCTCCCAGAGGATTCGGATAATGTATCCGTCATGAATTCCGAAGTGGAGAGTGGCGATGAATCATCGATGGCGAAGAGCGGCTATGCGTGACCTAAATTTCACCGAAGAGGCATTCAATGCCTTTAGCTCAACGGATGCTTATATCCGAGCTACTAGGATGGACTTGCTGGAGCCACTCGCCAGCTTTGAAATGATATGTGGGTAAGTACTTCTGTGCAGATTCAATAATCATATGTCAGTAGCCCCCGAGTCTTGAAGCAGTTGGCCCAACTGATTTAAGGGTCGTTACATTCACAGGTACTCACGGAGAGAAATAACACATTATCTAAGGAGCTAGGAGAGTGCCGAACAAAGCTAACTGCTACCACCGCCGAACTAGAAAATTTAAAGAAATCCAAGCAGGCACCTGATGGTAAGTACAAGAGCAGCTTCGAAAATAAGATTCCGTGCCTACGATGATGTTGCTTAAATATGCATTGTTTCATTGGTAGGGTCGACAAATCAACTGGAAGAGAGGCTAAGGGCTGCTCAGGCGGACAAACAACATGCCGAAGGGCAAGAAGCCGCGGGTCAACGTGTATTGACACAGACCATTAATGAGAAGAACAAACTACAGGATGCAAATATCAACCAAGCCAAAGAACTGAAAGATTTAAGAGCCCAACTATCGGATGCTTTGAAGGAGAACAGGAAGCTGAAGGGCGGCATATTCAGTATGATCTTTAACCTGTCTGTCACGTGGTCTCCTGTTTGAATTTTTTTTACAAGTTTGCTTCTGTAGGTGTCTTAACCGGACATCCCGAAGGAGAAGTGTCTGGATTCCAAGGCGACCTGCTACAAGAGCTATCCAAAGTGCATGAGCGATCTCGGAAAGCATTGAGGAACATGGCTAAGGCTTTATGTCCATCCGATCCACCTCCAGGAAGCATGTAAGAGCTCATGAATTTATTCAAGGGAGCTCACCGCCGTTTGGAGCTATGGAAGATATGAGCATGTCGGGAAGGCGCCTGAGAGGCCTGGGCCATGGTGAAAACGCGGTATACCAAACTTAATCCAAATCATATGGCCAGGGTCGGGCCTCGGGGCCCAGATGGACAAGAAATTTCTGTTAGCTTAGTGTACGACCAAGTGAAAATAGCCGCTAAGTTTTCTCAACAGGATTGTAAACTAGACAACCTACTAGAAGGTATAGAGGAGGAATGTCGTGGTATTTCCTCGACATATGCCAACGGGCAGCTAATCATGTAGGGGGTCAAAAGAACATTGCCGGGCTCTAGAAGCGGGAGTAGGCAAGACCGCAAACGATGCCGGTTCTTACCCAGGTTCGGGGCTCTCCATGGAGATAACACCCCTAATCCTGCTCTGTGGGGTCTCCGCATCACTATAAATAATAAGAAATACAAGGTTGCTCCTTGAGATATTCGGGCTAGAGGAGGAAGAAGGCAGCTAGCTCTACTTTCCCTTAACTATGGGTGTGTGTGATCTAAATGGGCTGAACCCTTTGCATGGGTGTCCTTGGGGGGGTGGTCATATAGGCCTACCCCCGAGGGGTACAATGGTAATCTAGCTGGTCCTGAGACCCGGCCGTCAGTGTCTCTGGGCTCCGGCTTCTCCGCCGGCTGCTGGGGCCCGCCACCTGGTGGGTCCTGCCGGCTGCCATGAACTTGGCCGACAGGTAGGGCCCGCCGCCTGCGGGCCAGGGGGACCAGGCTGCACTGTAGCCTTGCCCTTGATGACGATGGCTTGGTCGAGGGGCGCGTGGCTACAGTGCCGCCGCCTGGCGGGCGATCACTGTAGCCACATGATACGTCTCCAACATATCTATAATTTATGAGGCATTCATGCTATATTATTATCTGTTTTGGATGTTTATGGGCTTTATTATACACTTTTATATTATTTTGGGACTAACCTATTAACCGGAGGCCCAGCCCAAATTGCTGTTTTCTTGCCTATTTCAGTGTTTCGAAGAAAAGGAATATCAAACAGAGTCCAAACGGAATGAAACCTTTAGGAGAGTTATTTTTGGAACAGAAGCAATCCAAGAGACTTGGAGTGCATGTAAGGGAAGCAACAAGGAAGCCATGAGGCACGGAGGCACAGTAAGTGTTCTCCCTTCCTTCTCACAGGGACACGCCAGTGCACCCGCTGGGTGTAGCCCCCGAGATTTGGGCGGACTGCTGAGCAGTCGGGCCGGATCTCCCGACCACTACCTTCTTCTTTTTTCTTGCTGATGCTGATGTCTTATTCTTTGTCTTTGCAGAGGCGGCTGCTGTACTACAGCAGCCCTTGGGTGAGGTCAAGACCGAGCTTCATGCCAAGGAGCTGGAGCGAAGCTAGGCGGTGTAGGAGTGCGAGCGCCTGACCAAGGAGCTGGCGGCCCAGGCGGAGCGGCACAAGGCGGAGATCCAGCAGCTGAAGGACACGAGGACCTCCTCAAGGCCGAGTTCGAGACTCAACGCTCGAACTAGGCCGAGAATGAGAATTCCTGAATGCCGCCTATGGGGAGATCGAGGACTTGGTCGACTGTAAGTTGTTCTCTTCTTCTTGAGTGGCTGCCGACTACTGCAGGAGCCGGCTTCTGCCTTCTCATACTTTGATCTTTTTCCTGCTCAGAGTACTTCCCGGGCTACTCCGTCACCGTCACCCAGGCCATCAAGGCGCGGCACACGACACGATGGGTGGCAGGCGTGGACATCGTGCCCAACGTGCCCCATAGCCTCGGCGAGCAGGTCCTGGCCATCAAGACGCGCCTGCAGCCGGCCCATCAGATGATCCGTCGTATGCAACACGCTGGTGCTCTAGTGCTGGCCACCCTCTGGCCGGGTTCTCGAATCCCACGTACCCTCGCCAGACTGTCGAGTGGCTGGAGGCCATAGTCGGCCGCTTCGAGGCCTGGAAGGGCGCCACGGCTTGGGCGGGTGCTTAGACAGCCCTGGAGTTTGTCAAGGCATGGTACCCCAACTTGGACTTGACCCAACTGGCCACCTTCCGGCTAGAGGCCGCAGACGAGCTGGTGGAGGCGGGCCCTAAGCTCACCCGGCATGCAGTGGCGCTCACCGACTACACCAACACCGCCGTCTTCATCCCCGACTTGGATGCTGACGGCAATGTGGTGACGCTGAGCTGGTTTGGGTTGGACCCAACATGCGAGGAGGATTCGGTGAAGGAAATCGCCTCTAGCAATGAGGGCGATGACGACAGCGAGTTCGAGGAAGACGAGGACGACGCACCGGAGGACGGAGCGGGCGGCCAGCCTCAGCCTGATCAGGCTTCGACTAGCGAGCCACGGGTGGCCATGCCGACTGTCGCCGATGCCGACCAAGACGTGACCAGCCAGCCGGCGGCTCCACCATCTGGCGCCGCTACCTCCGCCGACCCCTCGAACCCACCTGCTGCTCCTATGGCCTAGGCGGCCACATTTATCTTGTTTCGTACTGTGCTGTAATTTCTTTGAACAATTCTATCAAGTGCGTGCAACTCCACTCACTGGGGGTGTAATTTAAACTTCATGGATGTTGGCCTCGGGCCTTTTGCGATGTACATAAGTTTTAAATTTTTGCTCCAGTTCTGCTTTTCTCTCTTTGGCTTTCTGCTGTGCCGCGTTTTCTTGGCCGCCTCCCTACCAGCCGGACAGCCTCTCTGAAGTCTGTGGCTGGGTCAGGAGCTTGGTTGTTCTTCGGAACGAGCAAGTTACTTGGGCCGCGTAGAGTGTAGCTTTGATCGAGCGAGAAGCCAGCCTGCCGGCTGCTGAGCAGCCGGACAAGGGAGGCGGAGGGCCGACTGGCCCTAAGTTAGCGTTCTTCCTTAGCCGAATTTCATGTGGGCGACTGCTCCGGCCTTTAGCTCCTGCCAGTCGGACAGCCGCGCTATGAGCTGTGACTTAGGGCGGAAAGAGGGCTTTTTAGTGTCGGCACACTACTAGTCATCTCCGGCCGGTGCAAACTTAGGCCAAGGTGGAGAGCCCCTGGGCCGGCTGACCGGAACCCGGACAGGGCTGGAATGAAAAAACTCAAGTCATGGCATAAGCTTAGCTCATAGATAGATGAAAAGGTAGCTCCCGAGTGCAGCTCGGGGGACCTGAGGTCTTCAACTTAATACAAAAGTTGGCATGGTACATATGCTCGAATCAACTGTAAAACGGGCGGAGCAGATTTGCATTCCATGACCGCTCTGTCTCTTCGCCGGCTGTGCATCTCTTGCACGCCCTGGGCTTCTGGGCGTTGGTGAGGTAGTACAAGTCGTTACCCAGGGCCTTGTTGATGATGAAGGGGCCTTCCCAAGGTGCCGCGAGCTTGTGCTGTCCGGCTGATCGTTGGATCAGGCGGAGCACAAGGTCGCCCTCACGGAAAGAACGCGGCCTGACCTTCTTGTTGTGGTAGCGGCGCAGGCTCTGCTCGTAGATGGCGGACCGGTTGCATGCTAGCAGTCCGGCTTGTTCCGCAGATCAACGCCGTCTTCTCGCACCTCCTTTGCCTCCGCCTCTTTGTACATGGTAACCCGAGGCGAGTCGAACTCTTTATCCGTAGGGATGATCACCTCAGAACCGTACACGAGGAAGAAGGGCGTGAAGCTGGTTGGTCTGTTTGCCGTGGTTCAAAGGCTCCAAAGGACGGCCGACAGCTCGTCGATCCAGCAGCCGGCCGACCGCTCTAGCGGCTCCATCAGGCAGGGATTTATGCCGAACAAGATGAGGCCGTTTGCTCGCTCCACCTGGCTGTTTGACTGCGGATGGGCCACGGATGCTAAGTCTAGTCGGATGCCCTGATTCTTGCAGAAACGGGCCAAGGCGCCTTTGGCAAAGTTGGTGCCGTTGTCGGTGATGATGCTGTGAGGAACACCATATCTGACAGTGATGTCGGTGATGAATGTGACATCAGTCGGACCATTCAGCTTCTTCATAGATTTTGCTTCTATCCACTAGGTGAACGTGTCCACGGCGACCAGCAGATGGGTCATGTCGCCGTGTGCCTTCTTGAACGGGTCTACCATATCCAAACCCCACACGGCAAAGGGCCAGGTGATGGGGATGGTCTTGAGGGCGGAGGCCGGCAGGTGTTGCTTGGCGCTGAGCACCTGGCACCCCTTGCACTTCTTAACTAACTCCTTGGCATCATCCAAAGCAGTCGGCCAGAAGAAGCCGTGGTAGAAAGCTTTGGCCACGAGTGACCTGGAGGCGGCATGGTGGCCACATTTGCCTTGATGTACATCTCTGAGGATGTCCATGCCTTTCTCTGGTTTTACGCAGCGTTGGTGGATGCCAGTCACACTCCGCCTTGCGAGCTCTTGATTGACAATGGTGTAGGAGCCTGCTCTGCGCTGGATCTGTCTTGCTAGCACCTGGTCGGTTGGCAGCATGTGGCTGACCAAATAATCGCGGATGGGCTGCGCCCAAGATGGGGCCGCCACCACTGTGAACACGATGACTGGTGCGAGGGGGGCCGGGATGGGAGGCGGCGGGCTGGAGCCAGCCGCTCCGGATGGCTCTGATGAAGTCCCCTGGCCGGCTACAGCAGCCCCCGTGCTGCCTACTGGGAGCACTGGGCTAGGTGCTGGTGCTGTAGCCCCCGGGCCGCTTGGTGAAGTCCCCGAGCTGGCCGCTGAAGTCCCCATGTCGACTGCTGGAGTCCCCGAGCTGGATCCGGCTACTCCTGGGGCAGTCGGCACGAAGATGGAGTCAGACTCTGGTGAAGGCTTGATGGACGGCTTGAGAAGGCACTCGAGGGAGACACCAGAAGGTATAGCTTGCCGGGTGGAGCCGATGCAGGCGAGAGCATCTGCTACATCGTTGTCGGCCCGTGGCACATGGATGAATTTGCACCCATCGAAGTGGCCGCTCATCTGCTGGACGAGGAAGTGGTAGCTTGCCATGTTGGCATCCTTGGCGTCCCAGTCGCCGGACGACTGCTGGACCACCAAGTCTGAGTCGCCGTAGCAGAGGATGCGGCGAATGCCGATTTCTTTGGCCAGTCGGAGCCCGAAGATGAGCGCTTCATATTCGGCTACGTTGTTGGAGGCGGCGAAGTGGATTTGCAGCATGTACTTCAACTTGCGGCTTTGAGAGAGGTGAGGACTATGCCGGCTCCCATGCCGGTGCGCATTTTTGAGCCATCAAAGTGCATCCACAAGTGTGTAGAGTCCGGAGCTGGCGGCAGGTACTGGGATTCAGCCCAGTCGATGAGGAAGTCGGCCAGTGCTTGGGACTTGATGGCGCTACGGGGCTGGTAGAAGATAGTGTGAGGAGCTAGCTCGATGGCCCACTTGGCCACCCGGCCTGAGGCATCTCTGTTGCCTATGATCTCGGCAAGGGGGGCAGTGCAGACGACTGTGATGGAGTGCTCTTGAAAGTATCGCTTCGGCTTCTTGGTGGCAAAGTACACGCCATATCGCATCTTTTGGTAGTGGGGGTAATTCTGCTTGGAGGCTGACAGGACCTCGCTCAGGTAATACACTGGTCTCTGGACCGACTATGCCTTGCCGGTGTCGGTGTTTTGGATATGGGGGTATCTAGACTTGCCTTCCTGCGGCCCACCACGTGGCTCCATCGACGGCCTGGTACGACCCAGCTTCGACATCAACAACTCAAGACCCTCGTGAGGGGCCAAGCATCGCGAGGCAGACGACGTCAAGACCCCCGAGTGGATCGGCCTCTTCATGCTGGCTCCCAAGGGGCAGAGAGTTCTATGCAAGGCGCACCTCATGAGGCTTAGCTGACGTGAGCCATGACGACCAAGGCCATGCGGGCGCCAGCGGGCGCAGAGCGCCAATTTCCTCTTTGGTGCAAGGGGGTCAAGCCACAAGCGCGGAGTCCCGACGAATCAACCAAAGGTTTCCATTCAGGTGCAACAAGACCAAGACCACTAGGACGACAGGACAGAGGTCATCACCAAGCCCACCGCAGCATCACGACTAGGGGCTTTTTGTAGGCGGAGACCACTTTAGTTAGGATAAGCTGTAGTGCTTGTCCCCTTTCAAATCCGGCCGTTGTGGGATCCCTTCACGCCAACATTTGGGAAGAGGACCAAGGCCACTATAAATAGGACTTAGCCACCACCATAGGGGGGGCACGGGATCCGATCTAGCTCACGTCCCACCAGCTCTCTTGAGCTCAAGAACACCTCACCTCCTGAGGCCAGTTCATCCACTGTACTAGTTCATCCTCAGCCCATCGAGGCAATCCACCAAAACGTTGGAGTAGGGTATTACACCGCAAGGTGGCTCGAACCAGGATAAACTGCTATGCCCCTTTGTCTCTTCGAGCTCGTCGCGCTAGGCTTAGGAGGATCACGAGTAGGCAGGCTAGGTAGGTTGAGATCTCCGCACGCACCCAGAGTTCGAACCTTTCAAGGGTTTGCAGAACCCGCATCCGACATTTGGCGCGCTAGGTAGGGGTGCGTCGGATCTTCTCTTTCGTTGATTGATCCATCGTCACTCTGGCACCTCCATGGCCGACGCACGCCGAGCTCACACCGAGCGTCAAACCGCAGTCGTCACTCGCGTTGCTCAGACGGCTCCGGCGGGCGATGGTTGTGCTTGTCGTGCTCCGTCTCCGGTGGCCAACGTCGCCACGGGCCCTGCCGGCCACGAGCAGCAAGCTTCTTTGCTACACCCTCCGGTGCGCCACGATGGGTGCACCGCCACCCCATCACTGACCCCGGCAGCTTCATCCTCCCACATGCGTCATGGCCCAGTGAACGCGCATACCGCTCTGCTCATGACGCGGGAGCTCCTTTGCTACCGCCCGGTTGAACTTCTACGAGGAGTGGCTCGAGCGGATCGCTGAGCTCGTCAGCGCGGCTGGGAGCTCCACTGCACTGGCCTGCTCCCTGCCCCAGCAGCCGCCTGCCATGGGCGATGTAGCTCACGGGGCTCCTCCGCCACCTCCGGCTCAAGGCATCATCATCGAGCCAAGGCATGTGGCACCGCGGCGTGACCCGTCGCGCCCAACGCCTGCTCGGGAGGAGGTGAGCTAGCAGGTGGTGCAATGGCCTCAAGGGGAAGCACACGTGCTTCCTGCACCCCCATGCCAAGCCCGCATGCCAGCACAGGACGTGGCGGCACGCGTGCACCAGGACCAGGTTCCACCTCCTTGACAGGCCCCTGTGACCACAGCAGGATATCGCGCGTTCACCTCGGAGCTCCGCAACGTCATCTGGCCGAGCAAGTTCAAGCCCGACCTGTCCCCACGCTACGACGGCACTGCCGACCCCGCCGAGTTCCTGCAGATCTACGAGCTGAGCATCGAGGCGGCCAGCGACGATGAGAAGATCATGGTAAACTGGTTCCCTATGGCCCTCAAGGATGGCACACATTCTTGGCTCCTGAATCTCCCCGTGGGATTAGTCTCTTCCCGGGAGGAGATGTGCGGCCGCTTCATCGCCAGCTTCCAGGGCACTCGCGACCGCTCGCCAGCCGCGAGTGACCTGCATCGCATCAAGCAGCAACCAGGAGAGACCCTACAGAAATACATCCAGCTCTTCAACAACGTTCGCCTCAAGATCCCCAAGGGGTCGGACGAGGCCATCATCTCAGCGTTCACTGATAGCGTCCGCGATGTCAAGATGAACGAGGAGCTCGCTATCCACGAGGACCTATGCACAACCTTGGAGATGTTCAACATGGCGAACAAGTGTGCAAGGGCTGAGGAGGGACGCCACTCCCTTCTCGAGCTCCCTGATGCTTACTCGGAAGACAAGAAGGCCAAGGCCAAGGAGGTAAAGCGAAAGGGGCCATCCGTGCTTACGGCCGAGCCCGAGATGAAGCGCGGCTGCGACCACCCCGAGTCATCCAAGAGCAATCGACCATTCTGCGTCTTCCACAACGTCCATATCCACAACACCAACGACTGCCAGGAGCTCAGGGCCCTCTGTGACGGGCGCCTTGGTCGACACCCCGAGCGCAACGATCGAGTCTATGGCTATGGAGGTGGCCGAGGTGGAGGACCCTTGGACGGACGCGACCATCACCAGGAGTGGCGCGACCATCGTCCGGAGGATCGTTGGCAAGGCCAACCTCGCGAGGGCGCTTGGAGGGAGCAGTCTCACGAGGAGCACCCTTAGGGCAATGCCGGTCTTCCTCCACTGCCTCCACCACCAAGGAGGAACAAAAATCATCACCAGGACAAGGGGGCTGGGGGCTTCCAGGAGCCTCGAGCCATTGCCTGCATCCTGGGTGGCTCAGAGGCCCAGGCTTCTCACTCCATCTTCAAGCAGTTCATGCGCAAGGTGAACGCAGCACTCCCCAAGCCCGAAGCAACTCGGCCTCTCAGGTGGTCCAAATGCACCATCACCTTCAGCTCTTCAGACCAACTCAAGTGCGCAGCCACTACCAGCGCGCTCCCCATGCTCTGCTCTCCCGTTATCAGCAACATGGTCGACACCAAGACTCTCATCGATGGTGGAGCGGGGCTCAATGTCCTGTCTGTTCAAATGTTCGACATGCTCCAAGTGTCGTACTACCAGCTTCGGCCAACCTAGCCATTTTCAGGAGTGACCGACGGTTCCACACACCCGGTAGGGCACGTACGCCTCCCTGTGACCTTCGGCGAACGCAACAACTACCACACCGAGCTCATCGACTTTGACGTCACCGACATTTGCCTTCCATACAATGCCATCCTTGGGTACCCGGCACTGGCCAAGTTCATGGCAGCGACACACCACGGCTACAACGTCCTCAAGATGCCAGGAAGCGGCGGTGTCATCATGGTTGCATGCCAGAAAAAGAACGCGGTGTGCTCCCTAGAGCGCGCCTTCCAGGCTACAGCAGTCGAGAGCCCTAAAGATGAGGGTGGTGCCCTCCCTCCTGAGGTTGCCCCCAAGACAAAGAAGCTGCAGCTGGGTCAGGGATCTCGCGAGGAAGCCTCGCCCGAGGACGCCGAGATGAGCCTCGCGTCCCCGGACGGGGCGCCTTCACCCATCGCATAGGAATGCGCGCCCGGCACCCCTCTCAGGCTAGGCTCGGGGGCTCTCCTCGGGACGGCCTCAGACCTCGCCAGGGTCGTGAGGGAGGCGCTCGGGCACCATGTGGAGGCGCGCTTCAGTGCATGCTTCCCAAGAGAAGGCGTCAGGCGGGAGGCGCCGGGCTTTCAGGAGTTCATGAGCAAGGTAATCGAGGAGATTCAAGAGGCAAGAGTTCTGCAAGGCGATCGCCGCCTACCACGAGGCGTGGCTCACTGCCCTGGTGAGGGTAAGGAGTTCCGTGTCTGCATCGACATCCCAGGGCTCAACAGGGCCACATCTCGGCAGCTCTTCTAGCCGTCTCGTGTCGGCCGATGCAGAGGTCCACCCCACAGCTATGTCTGCATGCCTTTCGGCTTACAAGGCGCAGCTGTGGTGTTCCAGCGCTGTACAAGAGATGCCCTGGCGGCCCGCAAGGCCAGGCACCCGGCGACCCTGGTGGAGATGGAGGAGCACCCCCAGGAGCCTCCCGGGTCCTCTGGGCCTCCCGAGGCTCGGGGCCAGGGCGGCTCATGAGGAGCGACTCCAGCAGCGCGTGTATTTCGCTACCCCAACATATCTTCAACGACGATACCAGGTGACATCTCTTTAGTTCGTTCAGTTTGGGGGCGCCCCTCGGGCTGCATCATCCCCAGGCCATGTGGGTCCGTCCCTGCGGCATGTATCGTTTTGCATTCACCAAGATTATCTAACCGTCTTCTCTGAGTTTACCTATGATCTTTACTCTGTGGCCTCGAGTCTTAACTGCCTCGCGGTCTCCCTGCATTTGCTGGCCTGTCCCTTGCTCGCCTTGCTGCATGGCTACTCACATCGGCGCTTGTGCTCGGGTTCGTCCCTGCAACACTGACAAACCCGAGGACCGAGCTCTGGCTTGCGACCCTCCTCGCGCACGTCACTTCACCAGGTCCTCGGTGCCTTTGTCAGGCACCTGGGGCCCTGGGCGGACAACCTGCTCCGCGAGGGTTCTCGGCCTCTTCTGTCATCTAACCTGCAGGTTCACCTTGCGATGATTCACGGTTCGGTTTGGACGACCGCCATCTTACCTCGCGAGTCGCTTGCATGTCAAAGGGGGAGGTCCCGAGCATCGCGTCTCGGGAGCTCCTACTGGCTCTCCAGCCCTCACTCCCTGTCCTTGACCACGGCACCGCGACCTGGCATAGCAGCGGCGCCTGAGCTCGCTCAAGGGTCGGGAACCGAGGACGTAGAGCACCTGGGCAAGCGAGGCAAGAGGGTGGTCGTTGTGGGCCGCGCCTAATGATACTAGGTGACATCTCTCTAATTCGTTCAGTTTGGGGGCGCCCCTCAGGCTGCATCCTCCCGACGGATCAGGACTACCAAAAGATAAGTCGCATTCGCTGTGGCACCGGTCTCTCTCCCTACACGCCCTAACCTCGCAGTCCCACTCCAGCGGCTTCACTACCCTTTTCGATTCTCTGGGCGGCTGCTTGCACACCAAGGGGGACCTCGTGAGCATCGCGTCTCATGATCTCTCACCGGACCTCAGGCCGCTCACCTCCTAGCCTTGACCACGACATCATGACCTGGCATACTAGCGACAACTGAAGCCTGCCTGGGGACTGGGTCCCGTCAGCGTAGAGCGTCGCGCTGTCTAGGGAAAAGAAAAGGGAGGAATCATGCCGAAATGGGATACGCAACTTCATCACAGAATTAAAGAAATCAACGCTGGTATTAAATAAGCTCCGATCCTTAAAAACCCCACGGGGGCTGGTTTTCATTCCGTGCAGGGAAGGCAAAAGAAGGAAGGATACAACTAAGCCGTTGAGCGTCACCGGCGATGCCGGGCGGCAGCCGCTGTTGCGCTCCGACCATGGCAGGAGCTTGGCATCATGTAGCTATCGCCGCTAGACTCCGGAGACTCGCTGGGCTCAGGAGAGTCACTGGATTCCCAAGAGTCATCGCTGCTGCTGGAAGAGGCGCCAAAGGGATAGAAGCAGGTCCAGCGCCCACGGCACCCTGCGGGCTGCTTCCTCCGGGGCAGCACTCCAGGCATTCACCCTCCTCGTCGAAGACCTTGAAGAACAAGGTGGATGCGCCATCATACTTGAAATGAATCGTGAGGGCTCCCTCGGCGTGGCAAGCCCGGGCGACCTCACCCCATCCGTGGGTCATGAAGACATCTCCAGGGGCACCACCTCGACCTCGGCTCCGGTGGCCAAGCTGCAGCACCCGGTGTGCTGCAGCCACAGCTCAAGCGGCCTCCTTGGAGGCAGCTCGCTAGCGAAGAACCTCGGGAGCCGGATCCAGGAATCGGGAGGCATCGCCACCCTTCCCCTTTTCGGCCACCGAGAACCTCCTAATCGACGCCATGGAAGCAAGACGAAGAAGAGGAAGAAGCGTGCGGCAGGAAGACGAAGGAGAGATGAGCGGGGGGGGGGGGGCTCTGCCTCTCCCACACATTTATAGCCAAGGAAGGCCAACCGCCGGCCTCCACGACCTTGCACCATGATGATCTTCTGCATGCCGCATCGCTCTGTCAAGTTGAACAGTTGCCGAGGCAGCATGGGGAAGTGGAGATGCCCACGTCCCATCAATCGCCACGCGTCATCAAGGCCACAGGCGGTTAGGGCCCGCGGTGCTCCACACTTGACCTTTCGCTTCGCCTGGAAGCCAAGTTAGAGCACGCCTTGGGCCCGGGGGCTACTGTCGGCATTCTAGATATGGGGGTATCCAGACTTGCCTGCCTGCGGCCCACCGCGTGGCTCCATTGACGGCCTGGTACGGCCCAGCTTCGACATCAACAACTCAAGACCCTCGCAAGGGGCCAAGCCTCATGAGGCGGACGATGTCAAGACCCATGAGGGGATTGGCCTCTTCAGGCTGGCTCCCGAGGGGCGAAGAGTTCTATACAAGGTTCACCTCTTGAGGCTCAGCTGACGTGAGGCATAACGACCAAGGCCAGGCAGGCGCCAGCGGGCGCAGAGCGCCTGTTTCCTCTTTGGTGCAAGGGGGGAAAGCCACAGGCATGGAGTCTCGAGTAATCAGCAAAAGGTTTCCGTTCTGGTGCAACAAGACCAAGACCACCAGGGTGACAAGACGGAGGTCATCACCGAGCCCACCACAGCGTCACAACAAGGGGCTTTTCGCAGGCGAAGACCACTTTAGTCAGGATAAGCTATACTACTTGTCCCCTTTCAAATCCGGCTGTTGTGGGATCCCTTCCCGCTAACATTTGGGAAGAGAACCAAGGCCACTATAAATAGGACTTAGCCGCCACCATAGGGGGGCAGGGGATCCAATCTAGCTCACATCCCACCAGCTCTCTTGAGCTCAAGAACACCTCACCTCCTGAGGCCAGTTCATTCATGGTACTAGTTCATCCTCAGCCCATCAAGGCAATCCACCAAAATGTTGGAGTAGGGTATTACACCGCAAGGTGGCCCGAACCAGGACAAACTGATGTGTCCCTTTGTCTCTTCGAGCTCATCGCGCTAGGCTTAGGAGGATCGCGAGTAGGCATGCTGAATAGGTTGAGATCTCCGCACGCACCCCAGAGTTCGAACCTTTCAAGGCTTTGCGGAACCTATAATCCGACAGCCGGCTTCTGGGCGCTCGACAATGATCACCGTGCTGACAACTCTATTGGCGGCGGTGATGTAGAGGAGCATAGGCTCTTTAGCAGCCGGAGCCGCCAGGATAGGCAGCGTTGACATCATCCGCTTGAGCTAGAGGAAGGAAGGGTCCGCCTGGTCATTCCACTCGAAGCAACTGGTTTTCTTCATGAGCTGATACACTGGGAGTGCCTTTTCGCCCAGCCGACTAATGAAGCGGCTGAGGGATGCCAGGCACCCGGTAAACTTCTGCACATAGCACAGCTTGGTGGGCTTCTCCATCCTCTCGATGGCCTTGATCTTCACAGGGCTGCAGTCGATGCCGCGCTCTGAGACAAGGAAGCCCAGGAGCTGGCCAGCTGGCACGTCGAAGACACACTTCTCCGGGTTGTCCTTGATGTTGAAACGACGCAGATTTTCAAATGTTTTCTTCAAGTCCTCCATCAAGGTGCCACGCCTTTCCGTCTTCACCACAATGTCGTCCACGTAAACGTGGGCATTGCATCCGAGTTTCTTGAGCAAGCACTTCTGCATACAGTGTTGGAAGGTGGCGCTGGCATTCCTCAAGCCGAATGTCATAGTGATGTAGCAGAATGCGCTGAATGGCGTGTTGAAGGCGGTCTTCAGTCGGTCAGCCGGATCTAGCTTGATCTAGTGGTAGCCGGAATAGGCATCAAGGAAAGACAGCAGCTCGCATCCGGCTGTGGAGTTGATCACTTGGTATATTCACGGCAGAGTGAATGGGTCTTTGGGGCAGACTTTGTTGAGACTGGTATAGTCAATGCACATACGCCACTTGTTGTTCTTGTTCAGCACAAGGACCGGGTTGGCAAGCCAGTCCGGGTGGAACACTTCCATAATGAATCCGGATGCTAGTAGTCGGGCGACTTCTTCTCCAACAGTCCTTCTCTTTTCTTACGACAAGCGGCGGAGGGGTTGCTTGACCTGCTTGGCACCTGACCTTACATGAAGTTTGTGCTCGGCGAGATCTATGAGGACACCCGGCATGTCTTTGGCGGACCATGCGAAGATGTCTTGATTCTCAAAGAGGAAATCGACGAGCTCGCCTTCCTATTTGCTATTGAGGCTAGAGCCTACGACAACAAACCTCTCTGGGTGGTCTGGGTCTAAGGGGATCCGCTTGGTCTCTTTGGGCGGCTGGAATGAGGCCCCTGCTTCAGCTTCCTTGGTATCATCCGGCCTGGCCGGCTTCTCGCTGGACAATGCTACCATCCGATTGAGGAGCCGTCTTTCTTGAGCTATGAGGAGGGACTCGGCCAGCCGGCTGCTGGCAGCTGCACAGTGTTGTGAATTTTTGTAATCTCCAGCAATAGTGATGATGCCCTTGGTGCCTGGCATCTTGGCCTTCAGATATGCATAGTGAGTGACCATCATGAACTTGGCTAGCATAGGGCGGATCAAGAGTGCGTGATAGGGGCTTTCTAGGTCAACCACCTCAAACCAGATTGGCTCACGGAGGAAGTGATCTATGTCACCGAAGAGGACGTCAATCTTTATCTTGCCAATTGGCGAGAAGGACAGGCCTGGAACTATGCCGTGAAAAATAGTACGGCTTGGCTGAAGTCGCTTGGCCTTGATGCCCAGTCGGTCCATGGTCTCTTTGTACATGATATTGATGCTGCTGCCGCCATCTATCAGCACTCGACCAAAATGGCAGTTCCGCCTCTCCCTTGCAAAGGTTGCCTCGAGTACCAGGGCGTATGAACCCGGGTTGGGCATCACAGCCGGGTGGTCAGCTTGGCTCCAAGTGATGGGCTTCTCGGACCAATGCATATGGGTGGGAGCTTCTGTACTGACAGCATTGACCTCTATGTGCTGCTGCCGCCTGTAGTGTCTGTCGCCAGCTTGTCTCGTGAAAAGACGTAAGCGGCATGCTCTTCAGGAAATTTGTCTTGAATGGCGCCAACTGGTTGAGCTACTGGTTGCTGAATGGCTAGAGCTGGAGGGTCGGCTGGTGGGGGAGGCAGGAGGGCCTCGCCCTTGGTGATCCAAGCTAGCCAGTTGCACTTTCGAGAGGTGTGGTTGGATGGCTTCTCGCCACTGTGGAACTTGCATGGGGCGTCAAGGGCTTGCTCGAAGGAGAGGGCGGGCAACCACGCTCCCATGCCAGTTTTCTGCCGCTTGGTGCTGGGCTGACCAGTTGGCTGCTGATCATTGACTGTTGCTACCTTCCGGCTGCTGGGCCTTGCGCTTGTTGTCGTTTTGCTAGCACCGGTTGGCATCGCCAGTCGGCGTCTGGGAAGCCGGAGGGAGCACCTTCCCGGTCGCGTCCACTCAGAGCTCCGACTTCATGGAGGAGTCGGCCATGGTGTATTTGTCCGCTATGATTAGTAGCTCGTCAAGGGTTGCTAGCTCGTCGCATAGGAGCTTGTGCTTGAGCAAGGTGCCCTCTTGGCACCTGACCATGAAGTACTCTATGGCATGTACCTCGTGCACCCCTTCGCAGGAGTTGCGCAGCTCGCCCCACCGCGTTAAGTAATCTCGGGTGGACTCGGTCGGGCCTTGGACGCACATGGAGAACTGGCGAGGCTTGGGTGGCCGCTTGTACGTGCTGGTGAAGTTACAGATGAACACTTTGGTGAAATCCAGCTAGCTGTTAACGCTGTAGGGCTTCAGGTTGTTCAGCCATGTCCGGGTCGTGCCCTGGAGCATGAGCGAAACATACTTCACGACAATGCGCCTGTTGCCACTTGCTATGTTGACAGCGGTGGAGTAGTCCACCAGCCCATCCTCCGGCTTCACACAGCTATTGTACTTGGGCGTATCTCGTGGCAGCGAGAACCCTTTGGGAAAGGGCTCGTCGTGAATAAGGGGGCTGAAACAAGGCGGGCCGACTACATCTTCTTCTTCTATTGCCAGGGATGGAGCAAGTTGGTTGCGGGGTTATCTCGCGGGCGGGTTCGTGAGACGACAGATGCCACGAGGTGGCTTGAGGTGTGGGCAAGACTGCTCTGGAGGTCAAGGCATAGGATTGGGCAAATAGCACGCGGTGATTTACCCAGGTTTGGGGCTCTCTAGAGAGATAATACCTCTACTTCTGCATGTCTAAATATATATGTGGTGTACATGTCTGGAAGTACAGAGTTGCTCCTAAAGCTGTATTATAGAAGGCAGTAGAGAGCCTTATGCGTATGTGGGCGTGTGGCGCGGGAGTCAAAGGCTTTGGGTGAGCACACATATATGTGACTGAATGGATGGATGGCTAGCTAGCTAGCTTGCTAGCTAGCTTGTATGCGTGAGTGAGTGGCAGAATGAGGCTGGCTATGTGAGGCCTTTCCTGGGTCACTTTATATACTAGTGCCCAGGGACAAGGGGTGGCCCACACACCCACTACACTATTGAAATGTCATATGATGATGCAGACTACAGTGCACAACTATTGAAATGCAGTGAAGTGTCACATGATGCAGGAATAGTGCTAGCTGCTCATCTACAGTGCTCCACTGTAGAGTATGACCGTCACGTCTGCGTAGGTCCGATGGGACGTCTTAGTTGACTTGGCCAGATTCCAGCCGGATGGCTCAACCCGGACGGGGCTCAACCCGGACAACTCGACCTGGACAAGTAGAACCCGGCCAGGGAGAACCCGGACAGGGTCAACCCGGATTGGCTCAACCCGGCCAGGGTCAACCCAACCGAGGTCAACCCGGCAAGGCTCAACCCGGACGGGTCAACCCGGTCAGGGTCAACCCGGACAGATCAACCCGGCCGGGGTCAATCCAGACAGATCAACCCGACCAAGGTCAACCCGGACTGGTCAACCTGCCAAGGTCAACCCAGCCAAAGTCAAGCCGGCTAAGGTCAACCCAGCCGAAGTCAACCGGGACAGGTCAACCCGACCAAAGTCAACCCGGCCATGGTCAACCCAGACATATCAACCCGACCAAGGTCAACCCGGACAGATCAACCCGACCAAGGTTAACCCGGCTAGGGTCAATCGGACAGATCAACCTAAGCAAGGTCAATCCGGCCAAGGTCAACCCGACCAAGATCAACCCGTCCAAAGTCAACCCGGACAGGTCAAGCCAGCCAAAGTCAACCCGGCCAGATTCTCACCAGCCAAGTTCCAGCCAGCCAGGGGCACTCCCCTGGCAATGGGTTGAAGCATCGTTTCGCCGTCTTGGGCATACCGGGGGTCATCCCCCCGACTGTAGCCTCCGAGCCTCCGGGCAACTTGGAAAAGTTGCGTGGAGGGTTTTAGCGGGTGTCGATTTAGTAGATGGTGTCGAAGATGCTAGTTGCAGCCGGCGGTGGGCGTGCAATAGGAGCAGCATGTTCCGAGTGGGGGCGCGCAAGCGCACCCACTGGGTGTAGCCTCCGAGCCTCCGGGCAACTTGGAAAAGTTGGTCAGGGGGTCTTCGTTGTTGATGATGAAGCCGATGGTGACGTCGAGGGTGCCGGGCGCGGACATAGAGTGCGCCGGCTGGAGGGCACGGGGCCTTACCAAACGCGGACGTGGAGTTCGCCGGCTGAGTGGGGGCGCGCGAGCGCACCCACTGGGTGTAGCCTCTGAGCCTCCGCGAAACTTGGAAAAGTTGGGCGGAGGGTCTTGCTGTTGATGAAGAAGACGACGGTGACGTCGAGGGTGCCGGGAGTGGACACGGAGTCCGCCGGCTGGAGGGCACGGGGCCTTACCAAACGTGGACACGGAGTCCGCCGGCTGAGTGGGGGCACGCGAGCGCACCCACTCGGTGTAGCCTCCGAGCCTCCGGGCAACTTTGGAAAAGTTGGGCGGAGGGTCTTGTTGTTGATGAAGTGGTTGGTGGCGTCGGAAACGCCAATTGCAGCCGACATCGGGCCTGCAACCCATGTGTAGCCTCTGAGCCTCCAGGTGAGGAGGGGGTTCCCCATAGAGATGATCGTGCAAAAGACAAGGTTAGTCTGCGCAGATATATCAAATATTTGCTTTTAGTATTGTAAGTTTTATGTGGAGGGTGTCGACTCAGTTTTCTCCGAGACCCCTTTAGTCTTTTTCGTGTCCCCTCCGCTCTTTGGCTTTGCCTCTTGTTAGCTAGACAGTCTGGAGCTGATCTGTAGCTGTTACGAAGAGTGGCCGTGGAGTGGAGTGTACAATACTCAGACTACAGGAGTGGATTCGACCGAGTAGATACTCATAAAGGAAACGGCCGGGTTGCCCAAGCCGTCTTCTCCCGGTTGTTTTTCGCATGGGGTGACCTCCGGCTTTGCTCTCGCTTGCCGGACAGCCGCGCTGCGGTCTGTGGCTGAGAGTGGACCTTCGGTACTGTATGCGCTACTAAGCCGTTTGCGGGAACGAACGTATCAGGCCGAGCGGCCAGCCTCCAGGCCGAGACTAGCTGGCGCCGGGGCGAACAGTTGTGCAAATGTAATAAAGGCGGAGGTGGTCCCCGAGTGTCGCTCGAGGTTATCCGTGTTTGCACAAGGTGCGAAAGTATACGGGTGAGGATCTCACATTGCTTTGGTGTTGACGAGGCAGAGGTTGTCGATGATTGCCGGCGCGGCTTGGCGCTAGCGCGCCGACACACCCACTGGGAGTAGCCTTCGAGCCTCCGGGTGCTCGAAGGGGGGTCCCGGCCGGTCGGGCCCGACCGGCCAGGCGATGGCGCGGGACGTGGCTGAGCCGGCTTGGTACAATCGGCCAGGCGTCGAGACGGGCGGGATCGTCGGGCGAGCTCTCCAGCCGGCCCGTTGTCAAAGTAGGTGGGCAGGCCAGCAGGCCACGCGGGTGTAGCCCGCGGTCTTTTTCTTCTTCTGTCCAGTAGCATTTTTCTTCTTTCAGCCGGCTTGGGCACTTTTTTTTGCAGCCGGCTAGCGGCCGTGACCCGTCCAACCGGGTAGCGGGCACGAGCAGGGAAACAGACGCAACTCGGCCATCCGGGTGGCGGGCGAGCCGGCACGACCCGGGACGCGAGGTGAGCAGGCGGAGACAGCGGCCGGGTGCTAGGACCCGGCAGTGGCGCGAGGCGGCGCGCGAAGCAGGCAGGGCGTAGAGCGGAGCCGGTCGTGGAGCAACAGGGCAGTAGCCTGGGTGGGGCGAGGAGGAGGCTCGGCAGGGGCTTGGAGCGGAAGCCGGCCAGCGGCAACCCGGCGCGGTTGCTGGCTGCAGCAGCGGGGCGACACGGAGGAGGCGAGGCGACCCGGCGGCCAGGCGCTGGTGAAGCCGGCAACGAGTAGCGGGAGCCAGCAGGGGTGACGCGGGAGCCGGCCAAGGCCGAGGCCCCACGGGCAAGCGGGCGCGGCAGAGCCCAGCTCGGGCGGCTGGAGCGCGGCAGACGACCTGGACGCGCGGGACGACGCGGACGGCGTAGGCGGAACTGAGCGGGGCGAAGCTGATGCGGGAGCCCGCCGGCGGGCACGAAACGGGCGGGCATGGCCGCAGCCGAGAACCGGCGGGGGCGAGCACGGAGGCGGCCGGGCGCGGGAGCCGGCGAGAGCGCGGAAGAGCCGGCCTGGCCGCGTGGGAGGTGAGCCGGCGGCTGGGGAGCGCGATGCAGCCGGAGAGCGCAGCCGGAGCGCGCAAGCGACGCGGCAGCGCGGCCGAGTGGAGCAAGGCGGGACATAGTGAACCGACGCGGGAGGAGTGAAGGCGGCGATCCGGCCATCCAGAGCCGGTTGGGTCCGGCGAGGCGGAGCAGCACGGAGCCGGGCTAGCGCGACGGCGGAGCAGCGCACAGGTGTGTGCGGTGCGCTGGCGATGGCTATGCATGCACGGCGACGGGGACGCACTGGTGTGGTGCTGGAAGAGGTAGCGGCTGACGGTGAGGCTAGCAGGCGGGCATCAGCTTGGGCAGGGCACGGAGCAACACATGGCCACGGGAGCGAGTGGAAACAGAGCAGCATACAAGCAGAAGCTTGACTTGCATGGACTAATGCATGGATAGTGTATGAGCAGTGTATGACCATCATCTGTCTTGTATCTGGCTATGGTCTGACTCATGTTTGGCTAGCATGTAACTGCGCGAGGGCAGCTACAGCATGGGTACTCATGTAGGAGGGCGAGCTGGGAGCAGTAGGAGGAGGCTGACCTTGCCGACGACGAACCCATCGCTGTCGGCCGCAATGGGGCGGAGCAGGAGGGGCTCAGCCAACGGCCGGGCGGAGGAGCGGCGGCGCGCTGCCGGAATGGCCGGAGCGAGATGTAGCACGCGGATGCATGGACGATGTTGACGCCATGGTGGTGGAGACAAAGAGGGCGACACCAACAACGAGGACGCGCCGTCCCGCGCGGTCGCTCTGGGGGCGGGTCGATGTCGAGCCCCCGAGCACTACTAGAGAGACGGCGCCACGCCGCGGTGATGATGGCGAAGATGGCGAGGCCGACAATGGGGACACGTCGCAGTGATGATGAAGAAAATGCTCCTGCCCGGACCGCGGTACAGTGGCGCTCCGTCAGGTCGCCGCTTGCTGGCGTCAGTGGTGACGATGGGGGCACTGTTGCCATGCCGGCCCTGGTCAGCGGGTAGGTGGGGGGCACTGTTGCCACGCTCCGGCTGACGAGAGGCATGGGCAGGGCACTGTTGCCTCGGTCATCGGTGGATGAAGACTCGTCCCATCATACGGCTTGCATGGGACAGGAGCTGACCCATGGGTTGAGGAACACGCCTAGGGTGGAGCTGGCTTGTTGGGGAAGTCTTGGTGTGCCGGGTTTGGCTGTCTTGTGCTGGTTGTCTAGGCCGAGTCGAGGAGTTTGGCCGGGTCGAAGAGTTCGGCCGGGTCGAGGGGCCTGGCCGAGTCAGCGACCCGGCCAAGCGCGGGCCGGCTTGAGGGGCGATGTTGGCCCTGCTATTTTCGAAAAGGATCTGGGTTCCGTTGCCTGCCTGGGGTTCATCCCCCCGACAGTAGTCCCCGAAGCTGTGAAGGTCCGGCGTCTTCGGATGGGAGGGCCTTCGCAATTACCCCCCTTGAAGAGGCGAATCCTGCGACTGTCGGGTCCGGCAACACCCACCGTGTGCTGGTTTTTGGAAACCGGATCGCGGCGTCCAAGCCGCGGCCGGAAACCAGAGAGTCCATCGAATCTTGGGGCAATCTCTCAGGCTTCGCGCGGGCACCATGTGGTGCCTGGAAGTCGGAGGGGCCTGACAGGCCACGCGCGTGATGGGACAGGGCGACGTGCTGGGGCCTGCCGCCGCGTGCCCTAGGCCCACACGCGTAGATTTATTGCAGCGTCCAGGAGTCGGTTGCTCTTCCCCGTGTAGTTATTGCGCGCGTACGTGCGCACATATTGCGGGGTAGTGGGAAAGGCGAGCGCAACTGATCCCACTCCCCCACCTTCAAACCGAGGCTTATAAATTGGGGCAAGGGGGGCGGCGGACATCATTCTCGCTCACGCTCCCCTGCCTCTTCGTCCCCCTCCGCTTCTTGCGACCGTCGCGCTGCGACGCCCGCCGCTTCGAGCAGAGCTCCATCGCCACCCATATTTCTTCTTTCCTCTCATCCTCGTCGATGGCGCTGCCGTCGGGCTATTGGATGGGCTCGATCGTCACCCCCCATGATATCTCCTACCTCCGCGCTTCCCGGCACTTGCCGGGGGAAACCATGGCAGAAAGCCTTGGCCACCAGGGATCGTGACGCGGTGTGGTGCCCGCATTCCCCCTGGTGTATGTCGAGGAGGATGTTGATGCCTTGGTCCTGCTCGACGCAGCGCTGCATGATACGTCTCCAACATATCTATAATTTTTGATTACTCAATGCTACTTTGTCTACTGTTTTGGACTATATTGGGCTTCATTTTCCACTTTTATATTATTTTTGGGACTAAACTATTAACCGGAGGCCCAACCCAGAATTGTTGTTTTTTGCCTATTTCAGTATTTCAAAGAAACAGAATATCAAATGGAGTCCAAACGGAATAAAACTTCGGGAACGTGATTTTCCAACCGAACGTGATCCAGGAGACTTGGACCCTACTCCAAGAAGTTCCCGAGGAGGCCACGAGGGTGGAGGGCGCCCCCAGGGCGCGCCCCCCTACCTCGTGGGCCCCTTGGAGCTCCACCGACGTACTCCTTCCTCCTATATATACCTACGTACCCCCGTCAGATTAGATACGAAGCCAAAAACCTAATTCCACCGCTGCAACCTTCTGTATCCGCGAGATCCCATCTTGGGACCTGTTCCGGAGCTCCGCCGGAGAGGGCATCTACCACAGAGGGCTTCTACATCAACACCATAGCCTCTCCGATGAAGTGTGAGTAGTTTACTTCAGACCTTCGGGTCCATAGTTATTAGCTAGATGGCTTCTTCTCTCTTTTTGGATCTCAATACAATGATCTCCCCCTCTCTTGTGGAGATCTATTCGATGTAATCTTCTTTTTGCGGTGTGTTTGTTGACACCGATGAATTGTGGGTTTATGATCCAGCTTATCTATGAACAATATTTGATTCTTCTCTGAATTCTTTTATGTATGATTGAGTTATCTTTGCAAGTCTCTTCGAATTATCTTTTAGGTTTGGCCAACTAGATTGGTAGTTCTTGCCATGGGAGAAGTGTTTAGCTTTGGGTTCAATCTTGCGGTGTCCTTACTCAGTGACAGAAAGAGTTGCAAGGCACGTATTGTATTGTTGCCATCGAGGATAACAAGATGTTTTTTTATCATATTGCATGAATTTATCCCTCTACATCTTGTCATCTTGCTTACGGCGTTACTCTGTTTTACTTAATACTGTAGATGCATGCTGGATAGCGGTCGATGAGTGGAGTAATAGTAGTACATGCAGAATCGTTTCGATCTACTTGTTTTGGACGTGATGCCTATATACATGACCATACCTAGATAATCTCATAATTATTCGCTTTTCTATCAATTGCTCAATAGTAATTTGTACACCCACCGTAGAATACTTATGCTCTTGAGAGAAGCCACTAGTCAAACCTATGGCCCTCGGGTCTATTCTCATCATATCAATCTCCATTACTTTATTTACTTGCTTTGTTTTACTTTGCCTTTTACTTTTTACTTTTCATCTATCTATCAAAAATACCAAAAATATTATCTCTATCAGATCTCACTCTCGTAAGTGACCGTCAAGGGATTGACAACCCCTAAGCGGTGGTTGCGAGTTCCTATCATTTTGTGTAGGTACGAGGGACTTGTGTGTGATCTCCTACTGGATTGATACCTTGGTTCTCAAAAACTGAGGGAAATACTTACGCTACTTTACTGCATCATTCTCTCCTCTTCGGGGAAATCCAACGCAGTGCTCAAGAGGTAGCAAGAAGAATTTCTGGCGCCGTTGCTAGGGAGTTTGCGCAAAAGTCAACTATACCAAGTACCCATCACAATCCTTATCTCTCACATTACATTATTTGCCTCTCGTTTTCCTCTCCCCCACTTCACCCTTGCTGTTTTATTCGCCCTCTCTTTCCCAATCTCCTCCTCTCTTTCTCTTTTGCCTTTTTCTTGTTTGCCTTTGCTTGTGTGTTGGATTACTTGTTGCCATGGCACAAGATAATACCAAATTGTGTGATTTCTCGAATACCAATAATAATGATTTCCTTATGAAATCAATACCGCTTTGCTGAATCTTGTTATGAAAGATCAATTCGCCGGCCGTCCTAGTGAAGATGCAGCTACTCATCTAAACAATTTTGTTGATTTGTGTGATATGCAAAAGAAGAAAGATACAGATAACAATATTGTCAAATTGAAGTTATTTCCATTTTCACTTAGAGATCGTGCTAAAATTTGGTTTTCGTCTTTGCCTAAAAAGAGTATTAATTCTTGGAACAAGTGCAAAGATGCTTTTATCTCTAAGTATTTTCCTCCCGCTAAGATTATCACTCTTAGGAATGATATCATGAATTTTAAACAACTTGATCATGAGCATGTTGCCCAATCTTGGGAAAGAATGAAATTAATGCTTCGCAATTACCCTACTCATGGTTTGAATTTATGGATGATCATACAAAACTTTTATGCCGGATTGAATTTTGCTTCTAGAAATCTTTTGGATTCGGCCATGGGAGGTACTTTTATGGAAATTACATTAGGGGATGCTCCCAAATTGCTTGATAATATTATGGCTAATTATTCTCAATGGCACACCGAAAGATCTTCTAGTAAAAAAGTGCATGCTATAGAAGAAATCAATGTTTTGAGTGAAAAGATGGATGAGCTTATGAAGATGTTTGCTACTAAAAATACTTCTCTTGATCCCAATGATATGCCTTTATCTACTTTGACTGAGAATAACAATGAATCTATGGATGTGAATTTTGTTGGAAGGAATAGTTTTGGAAATAACGCGTATAGAGGGAATTTTAATCCTAGGCCTTATCCTAGTAATCCTTCTAATAATTATGGAAATTCCTACAACAACTCTTATGGAAATTTTAATAAAATGCCCTCTGAATTTGAGAGTAGTGTTAAAGAGTTTATGAATTCACAAAAGAATTTTAATGCCTTGCTTGAAGAAAAATTGCTTAAAGTTGATGATTTGGCTAGGAACGTTGATAGAATTTCTCTTGAAATTGATTCTTTAAAGCTTAGATCTATTCCTCTAAGCATGATATCAATGAGTCTCTCAAAGCTATGAGAATTTCCATTGATGAGTGCAAGGAAAGAACCGCTAGGATGCGTGCTTCCAAAGATGCCTTTATTAAATCCTGTTCTTTTGATTCCTATGAAAATCAAGATGAAGATCTAAAAGTTATTGTCCCCTATTAAATCCTTGTTTTGCAATATGAATCTTGATGAATCTGAATATGATCTTCCTTTACCTAGAAGGCGTCCTAAGAATTCCGAGTTTCTAGATCTTGATGATGAAATTGATGAAAGTGGGATTGAAAGAAATAAAAATCTTGACGTTGCCAAACCCACTATTTTGGATCTCAAGGAATTTAATTATGAAAATTGCTCTTTGATTGGTTGTATTTCCTTGTTGCAATCCGTGCTAGATTCTCCTCATGCTTATAGTCAAAATAAGGCCTTTACCAAACACATTATTGATGCCTTGATGCAATCTTATGAAGAAAAGCCTGAGTTGAAAGTTTCTATCCCTAGAAAACTCTATGATGAGTGGGAACCTACTATCAAAATTAAAATTAAAGATTACGAGTTTCATGCTTTGTGTGATTTGGGTGCTAGTGTCTCCACTATTCCCAAAACTTTGTGTGATTTGCTAGATTTCCGTGACTTTGAAGATTGCTCTGTAAATTTGCATCTTGCGGATTCCACTATTAAAAAGCCTATGGGAAGAATTAACGATGTTCTTATTGTTGCCAATAGGAATTATGTGCCCGTAGATTTTATCGTTCTTGATATAGATTGCAATCCTTCATGTCCTATTATTCTTGGTAGACCTTTCCTTAGAACGATTGGTGCGATTATTGATATGAAGGAAGGGAATATTAGATTCCAATTTCCCTTGAGAAAGGGTATGGAACACTTCCCTAGAAAGGAAATAAAACTACCATATGAATCTATCATGAGAGCCACCTATGGATTTCCTACCAAAGATGGCAAAACTTAGATCTATCTTCGCTTTTATGCCTAGCTAAGGGCGTTAAACGATAGCGCTTGTTGGGACGCAACCCAATTTTTGTGTTCTTTGTTTCTGATCCTGTTTAGTGTTAAATTTTGTTTCTATTTTCTGTTTAGATGTGGTTTTGTGTTTTAGTTAGTGTTTGTGCCAAGTAGAACCTATAGGATAAGCTATGATGATAGTTGATTTGATTCTGCTGAAAAACAGAAACTTTGGGCTCACGAGAAAAAAAATCAATAAATCACAGGAACGAGATTTTGCATTGATTCTTTTTGGTGCTGTCCAATAAACAAATTTTCTAGTACGTCCTATTTTTGGTAGAATTTTTAGAGTTCCAGAAGGTTGCGTTAGCTACAGATTGCTATAGACTGTTCTGTTTTTGACAGATTCTGTTTTTCGTGTGTTGTTTGCTTATTTCAATGCATCTATGGCTAATAAATTAGTTTATAAACCATAAGGAAGTTGGAATACAGTAGGTTTAACACCATTATAAATAAAGAATGAGTTCATTACAGTACCTTGAAGTAGTCTTTTGTTTTCTTTCACTAACGGAGCTCACGAGATTTCTATTGAGTTTTGTGTTGTGAAGTTTTCAAGTTTTGGGTGAATTCTTTTGATGGATTATGGAACAAAGAGTGGCAAGAGCCTAAGCTTGGGGATGCCCATGGCACCCCCAAGATAATCCAAGGACACCAAAAAGTCAAAGCTTGGGGATGCCCCGGAAGGCATCCCCTCTTTCGTCTACTTCCATCGGCAATTTACTTGGAGCTATATTTTTATTCACTACATGATATGTGTTTTGCTTGGAGCGTCTTGTATTATTTGTGTCTTTGCTTGTTAGTTTTCCACAATAATACTTGCTATACACACCTTTTGAGAGAGCCATACATGATATGGAACTTGATAGTTTTGTTCATAGTGCTTCACTTATATCTTTTGAGCTTGATAGTTTTGCTCATAGTGCTTCACTTATATCTTTTGAGCTTGATAGTTTTGCTCATAGTAATTCACTTATATATTTTGAGCTTGATAGTTTTGCTCATTGTGCTTCACTTATATCTTTTGAGCGTGATAAATTTTGCTCTAGTACTTCACTTAAATCTTTTAGAGCACGGTGGTGGATTTGTTTTAAAGAAACTATTGATCTCTCATGCTTCACTTAGATTATTTTGAGAGTCGTTAATAGCATGGTAATTTGCTTAAAGTTAATATACTTGGTATTCAAGATTTGTGAAACTTTCTTTTGAATGTGTTGAATACTAAGATAAGTTTGATGCTTGATAATTGTTTTGAGATATGGAGGTGATAATATTAAAGCAATGCTAGTAGGGGTAATTATGAATTTAAAGAATGCTTGTGTTGAAGTTTGTGATTCCCGTAGCATGCACGTATGGTGAACCGCTTGTGATGAAGTTGGAGCACAATTTTATTTATTGATTGTCTTCCTTATGAGTGGCAGTCGGGGACGAGCGATGGTCTTTTCCTACCAATCTATCTACCTAGGAGTATGCGTTTAATGCTTTGGTTTTTGATGACTTCTGTATTTTTGCAATAAGTGCATGAGTTCTTTTGATTAATGTTGAGTCCATGGATTATACGCACTCTCACCCTTCCGCCATTTCTAGTCTCTCTAAATACCGCACAGTTTTCGCCGGTATCATACAACCACAACATACCTTCCTCAAAACAGCCACCATACCTACCTATCATGGCATTTCCATAGCCATTCTGAGATATATTGCCATGCAACTCTCCACCGTTCCGCTCATATGACACACATTACTTTTGTCATATTGCTTTTTGCATGAACATGTAGTTGACATTGTATTTGTGGCAAGGCCACCTTCATAATTTTCATACGTGTCGCTCATGATTCATTGCATATCCCGGTACACCGCTGGAGGCATTCATATAGAGTCATATCCTGTTCTAAGTATCGAGTTGTAAGAAAAATAAAAGTGTGATGATCATCATTATTAGAGCATTATCCCAGTGAGGAAAGGATGATGGAGACTATGATTCCCCCATAAGTCGGGATGAGACTCCGGACTTTATGAAAAATAAAAGAGGCCAAAGAAGCCCAAAAAAAAGAGGCCAAAGAAGCCCACCAAAAAATGAGAGAAAAAGAGAGAAGGGACAATGCTACTATCCTTTTTCCACACTTGTGCTTCAAAATAAGCACCATGATCTTCATGATAGAGAGTCTCATATGTTGTCACTTTCATATACTAGTGGGAATTTTTCATTATAGAACTTGGCTTGTATATTCCAATGATGGGCTTCCTCAAAAGTGCCCTAGGTCTTCGTGAGCAAGCAAGTTGGATGCACACCCACTTAGTTTCTTTTGTTGAGCTTTCATATACTTATAGCTCTAGTGCCTCCATTGCATGGCAATCCCTACTCACTCACATTGTTATCTATTGATGGGCATCTCCATAGCCCGTTGATACGCCTAGTTGATGTGAGACTATCTTCTCCCTTTTTGTCTTCTCCACAACCATCGTTCTATTCCACCTATAGTGCTATGTCCATGGCTCACGCTCATGTATTGCGTGAAAGTTGAAAACGTTTGAGATTTCTAAAGTATGAAACAATTGATTGGCTCGTCATCGGGGTTGTGCATGATTAAATACTTTGTGTGATGAGGATAGAGCATAGCCAGACTATATGATTTTGTAGGGATAACTTTCTTTAACCATGCTATTTTGAGAAGACATGATTGCTTTGATTAGTATGCTTGAAGTATTATTACTTTTATGTTAATATGAACTTTTGTCTTGAATCTTTCGGATCTGAATATTCATGTCACAATTAAGAAGATTTACATTGAAATTATGCCAAAGTATCACTCCGCATCAAAAATTCTTTTTTATCATTTACCTACTCGAGGACGAGCAGGAATTAAGCTTGGGGATGCTTGATACGTCTCCAACGTATCTATAATTTTTGATTACTCCATGCTACTTTGTCTACTGTTTTGGACTATATTGGGCTTTATTTTCCACTTTTATATTATTTTTGGGACTAACCTATTAACCGGAGGCCCAGCCCAGAATTGCTGTTTTTTTGCCTATTTCAGTATTTCGAAGAAACAAAATATCAAACGGAGTCCAAACGGAATAAAACCTTCGGAAACGTGATTTTCAAACCGAACATGATCCAGGAGACTTGGACCCTACTCCAAGAAGTTCCCGAGGAGACCAGGAGGGTGGAGGGTGCCCCCTGGGCGCGCCCCCCTACCTCGTGGGCCCCTCGGAGCTCCACCGACGTACTCCTTCCTCCTATATATACCTACGTACCCCCGTCAGATCAGATACAGAGCCAAAAACCTAATTCCACCGCCGCAACCTTCTGTATCCGCGAGATCCCATCTTGGGGCCTGTTCTGGAGCTCCGCCGGAGAGGGCATCTACCACGGAGGGCTTCTACATCAACACCATAGCCTCTCCGATGAAGTGTGAGTAGTTTACTTCAGACCTTCGGGTCCATAGTTATTAGCTAGATGGCTTCTTCTCTCTTTTTGGATCTCAATACAATGATCTCCCCCTCTCTTGTGGAGATCTATTCGATGTAATCTTCTTTTTGCGGTGTGTTTGTTGACACCGATGAATTGTGGGTTTATGATCCAGCTTATCTATGAACAATATTTTATTCTTCTCTGAATTCTTTTATGTATAATTGAGTTATCTTTGCAAGTCTCTTCGAATTATCTTTTAGGTTTGGCTAACTAGATTGGTAGTTCTTGCCATGGGAGAAGTGTTTAGCTTTGGGTTCAATCTTGCGGTGTCCTTACTCAGTGACAGAGAGAGTTGCAAGGCACGTATTGTATTGTTGCCATCGAGGATAACAAGATGTTTTTTTATCATATTGCATGAATTTATCCCTCTACATCATGTCATCTTGCTTACGGCGTTACTCTATTTTACTTAATACTCTAGATGCATGCTGGATAGCGGTCGATGAGTGGAGTAATAGTAGTAGATGCAGAATCGTTTCGATCTACTTGTTTTGGATGTGATGCCTATATACATGATCTTACCTAGATAATCTCATAATTATTCGCTTTTCTATCAATTTCTCAACAGTAATTTGTTCACCCACCGTAGAATACTTATGCTCTTGAGAGGTAGCACTGGAACACGCCGGTGGAGCTGCGCTTGACGAGTTCGTTGTTGATGATGGTGTAGGTGGACGCCCGGCATTGCACCTGCTGGGCCTCGGTCTCGTCCATGGGGAAAACCCCGTTCTCCACGAACTCTGAGATGGGCAAGGCCCAAGATGGGGTCATCACCACGGCGAAGACGGCCACCAGGGTGGGTTCTGGGTCGGTAGCCCTCGAGCCGGGTTGAGGAGCCCCCGGGTTGGGGATGGCGACGGCCAGATCGAGGGCGATGGTGGCCGGGTCGTCGGCTTCGGTCTCCAGGCTGAGTTCGGCAGCCCCCAGGCCGGGTTCGACAGTCCCCGGGCTGGGTTGAGGTGCGGGCGGGTTGTCCGGGGTGTGGATGGACTCGGAGTCCGGAGACGGCTTGACGGACGGCTTATGCAGGTGCTCGAGGGAGACGCCGGATGGGATGGACTGCCGGGATGAGGCGATCTTGATGAGCGTGTCAGCCGCCTCGTTCTCCGCGCACGGGACATGGAGGAACTCGCAGTCCTCGAAGGATCCGGACAGCTTCTAGACGAGGAAGCGATAGCTTGCCATGTTGGAGTCGCGGGCGTCCCACTCGCCGGAGCACTATTGCACCACCAGATCCGAGTCGCCATAGCATAGGATGCGCCGGATGCCGAGTTCCTTGGCAAGCCGGAGGCCATGCACAAGGGCTTCATACTCGGCGACGTTGTTGGAGGCGGCGAAGTGGATCTGGAGTGCGTAGCGGAGTCGGTTGCCCTTTGGGGACGACAGCACGATGCCGGCCCCTAGGCCGAGCCGCATCTTGGAGTCATCGAAGTGCATGCACCAGTGTGTCGAGTCCGGAGGCGGCGGCAGGTACTGGGTCTCGGTCCAGTCCATGAGGAAGTCGTCCAAGGCCTGAGACTTGATCGTGGTGCGGGGCTCGTAGAGGATGGTGTGGCCGGCTAGCTCGATTGCCCACTTGGCGACCCGACCAGAGGCATCCCGGGACCCCATGATCTCGCCGAGGGGGGCCCTGCTGACCACGGTGATGACATGCTCTTGGAAGTACTGCTTCAGTTTCTTGGCAGTGAAGTACACGCCGTAACACATCTTCGGGTAGTGCGGGTAGTTCTGCTTGGAGGCGGAGAGCACCTCGCTCAGGTAGTAGACCGGGCGCTGGACGGCTTGGACCTTGACCTTCTCTGGTCGCTCGACCACCAACACCGTGCTAACCTGCCGTGAGGTCGAGGCAATATAGAGCAACATCGACTTCTTCTGGGCCGGCGCGACCAGGACTGGTGCGGTGGAGAGCATGTGCTTGAGGTCTCGGAAGGCCTCGTCTGCCTGGTCGTTCCATTCGAAGGGCATCGTCTTCTTCATTAGCTGGTACAGGGGTAGGGCCCTCTGCCCAGCCGGCTAAGAAATCGGCTGACCGAGGCCAAGTAGCCGGTGAACTTCTGGACATCGCGCAGCCAAGCCGGCCTGCGCGTGCGCTTGATGGCCTTAATCTTCTCCGGGTTCGCCTCAATGCCGCGCTCCGAGACAAGGAAACCGAGTAGATTTCTGGTCGGGACGCCAAAAACGCATTTCTCTGGGTTGAGCTTGACGTTGTTTTCGCAGAGGTTGGTGAATGTTTCCTTTAGGTCATCAAGGAGCATGAGGTGCTGCTTGGTCTTCACCATGATGTCGTCCATGTAGACGTGGATGTTGCGGCCGAGTTGCGGCAGCAAGCACTTCTGCATGCAGCGCTAGAAGGTGGCGCCGGTGTTCTTCAAGCCGAATGACATGGTGATGTAGCAATACGCCCCAAAGGGCGTGATGAAGGACATCTTCAGGGTGTCGGCCGGGTCCAGCTTGATCTGGTGGTAGCCGGAGTAAGCGTCGAGGCAGGACAAGAGCTCGCACTCGGCGGTCGAGTTAATGACTTGGTCGATCCGCGGGAGGGCGAACGGGTTCTTGGGGCAGGCCTTGTTCAGGCTTGTATAGTCAATGGTTCCATGCTGAAGATTGGGTTGGCCAGCCACTCGGGGTGGAACACTTCCATGATGAAGCCGTCCGCCAAAAGCTTGGCGACCTCTTCACCAATGGTTCTTCTCTTCTCTTCAGAGAAATGTCGCAGGGGTTGACGGACAGGCTTGGCGTCCTTGCAGACGTGGAGTTTGTGCTCGGCGTACTTGCTCGGGATACTCGGCATGTCCTTGGGGGTCCATGCAAAAATATCCCGATTCTCACGGAGGAAGTTGGCGAGCTCGCCTTCCTATTTGCTGTCAAGGCGGGTGCCCACGACAACGTACTTGCTGCAGCTAGGGTCTTCTAGGTTCAACTTCACTTTTTGGTCTCCTTGGAGGGCTTGAAGGCACCCTCATCAGCCGACTCTTTGGTCGGGATCGGCGCGGCAGACGCCTCACCAGCAGGGCGACAATCCGGTCGAGCTAGCGCCGCTCCTCGTCTATGACCAGCGACTCGGTCAGCTTGGCGCCATCTCGGGCGCACTCTAGGGACTTGCGGTAGTCGCCGGAGACGGTGATGAGGCCCTTCGGACCCGGCATCTTCATTTTCAGGTACGTGTAGTGGGGGACCACCATGAATTTGGCGAGCGCGGGTCGGCCTAGCAATGCATGGTACGCGCTGGACAGGTCCACTACCTCAAACAAGATCGGCTCGTGCCGGAAATGGCTGCTATCGCTGAAGAGGACGTCGAGCCAGACCCAGCCAATGGGAGAGCAGGAGAGGACGGGAACGATACCGTGGAAGACTGTCCGGGTCGGCTCCAGGTCCTTGGCCTCGAGGCCGAGCTTGGTCATGGTGTTGCGGTATAGGATGTTGATGTTGCTGCCGCCGTCGATGAGGACTCGGGGAAACTTGCACATTCACCGCGCGACAATGGTGGGGTTGAGGACGAGGGCATAGCCACCCGGATTTGGCATGACGGATGGGTGGTCTTCCCGGGTTCAGGTGACCGGGCGGTCCGACCAATGCATGTACTGCGGCTTGGCCGGGACGACGGTGTTCACCTCCTGCCAAGGAGGCGCTCGCTGCGCTTGTCGTCGCTGATGCTGGTGAAGACGATGTAGGCCATGTTCTGGTCCGGGTAGGCGTCATCGTGCATCGTGTCGCTGGCTGGGGGCAACGATGGAGGCGGAGGCGGCTGACCCGCGCCCGGAGCCGGAGCGGAGGGGGCGGGACGTCGCCTCGCATGATGTGCTTGGTGATGCCGCACTGCCGAAGCGTGTGCGTGGACGACCTTGCACCGCTGTGGTGCTTGCAGGGGCCGTCGAGCATCTCTCCGAATCTCATGGCGGGTTGCCATGCCGTCTTGCCGGTCTGCTGGCGCTTGGCTGCCGGGTCTGCTGTGGGCTCGATGGCCGTGATGAGCCGGTTGTCATAGCGTTGGGCCGGTTGGTCGGCCTTGCGCTTGTTGTTCTGCTGGTGCTGGTGCCGGCTGCTTTCGCCGGCCGGCTTCGGAGGGGGAACCGACTTTGCCTTGCCGGCTTCATCCAGCGCCACCTAGATCTTCATGCTGGAGTTGGCATTGGCGTACTTGTTCAACGTCACCATGAGCGCGGCCATGGTGGCTGGCTCGGAGCGCAAGAGCTTGTGCTTGAGGAGGGTGCCATATCGGCACCTATTGATGAAGTACTGGATCACTTGAACCTTGTGGACGCCCTCGTAGCTGTTCCGGAGCTCGGTCTAGCATGCGAGGTACTCGCGGCCAGTTTCCATCGGCCCCTGCATGCACATGGCGAGCTGGCTGGGGCGGCCGGGTCGCTTGTAGGTCCCTGTGAAGTTGCAGACGAAGGCCTGCACGAAGTCGACCCACATGTTGACGCTGCCCACTGGAAGACTGTTCAACCAGGTGTGGGCAGACCCTTGGAGCATGAGCGGTGCGTAGCGCATGGCGAGTCGGTGATTGCCGTCGGTGATGCCGATGGCGGTGGTGTAGTCGGTGAGCAAGTCCTCCAGCTTCACGATTCCGTTGTACTTGGGGGTGTCGTGGGGGAGCGTGAACCCTTTCAGAAAGGGCTCCTCTCAGATGCATGGGCCGAAGCACGCCGGTCCAACGGCGCCGCTCTCCTCCACCTCCATAGAGAAGGCGAGGTGGTCGAGACAATGGCGAGCATCGGTGTTGTTGATGGCGCGTGCGCCGAGTCGGTTGGCGACCGGGCCGGGGGGGTGGGTTGGTTGGAGCCGGACACTAGCCAGGCTGGCCGGGTCCATGTCGGTTCTCCAGGGTCGGCTCGTCGCCTAAGCCGCTGGCGGCTGTCAGGGCTGGGTCGCGCCGAGTTTGGTTTTGGTCGGAATGCGCCTCGCCGGGTGGTGAGGACACCGTGTGCTGATGATCGCCGGGTCCGACAACGCGGGCGGAGCCGGATCCCATCGGCTTGGCAACTTGGTTGAGGCGGTCTTGCTGCGTGTTGGCCGCGTCGAGGAGGCCGTGCATCCGCCTGATGCGCTCCTTCAGCTCCTCGCCTGTGAGCTGATCCAGGCCGACCGCGGCCGCCTGGGCAGCGCGCATGTTCTTCACTAGAGTCTCGTAGACGGTCGGGACGGCGCCGAGGGCGCGGCCGATCGCTCCGCCCTGGGCTCACACGTCGGTGACCCGGCTTGGCTTAGCCACGGTAGGCGTGAAGCCGTAGGCGGCATTGCGCTCCAGCTGAGCGGAGTCCAGGCGATGATGCATGGCGGCGAGCATCTCGGTCAGGTCCAGCATCTACTGGCGCCTTTCCTCGAGCTGGGCTCAGGCCTCGGCGATGTTGGAGGCATCGATGTCGGTGCCGATGGGGATGCGAGGCTCTGCATCACGGCGTGCAATGGGTTGGATGTGTCGTCCCATTCCGCTACGGCCTTGGCCTTGGCGGCCTTCCTCGTCTTGCTCGACAAAGAGGAGGCGATGGTGCCGGTGACGAAGACGTCCATGTGGACGTCCATTGCCTTGGCGGAGATGTTGCCGCCGAGGGAGAGGGAAGAGTCAGAGTAGCTGAGTACCTCGCTGGGGTACTCATCGGCCACGAGCGCATCGGAGATGCGCTGTGCGGCGAAGGAGGCGACGAGCACATCGACGACGTCGTATGCCAGCATGACAAGCTCATTAGAGTCAGTGAGGAGCGCCGTCTGAAGCATGCTCCCGGCCAGCTCCTCGAGCTGCCCCACAGTGGGTGCCAACTATCGGGGTTATCTCGCGGGCAGGTTCGTGAGACGATAGATGCCACGAGGTGGCTTGAGGTGTGGGCAAGACTGCTCTGGAGGTCAAGGGGCGGGATTGGGCAAACAGCACGTGGTGATTTACCCAGGTTCAGGGCTCTCTAGAGAGATAATACCCCTACTCCTGCATGTTTGAATATATATGCGGTGTACATATCTGGCAGTACAGATTTGCTCCTAGAGATGTATTATAGAAGGCAGCAGAGAGCCTTATGTGTATGTGGGCGTGTGGCGCAGGAGCCAAAGGCTCTGAGTGAGCACGCATGTATGTGGCCGAATGGATGGATGGCTAGCTAGCTTGCTTGCTAGCTAGCTTGTATGCGTGAGTGAGTGGCAAAACGAGGCTGGCTATGTGAGGACTTCATTGGGTCACTTTATATACTAGTGCCCAGGGACAAGGGGTGTCCCACACACCCTCTACACTATTGAGATGTCATATGATGATGCAGACTATAGTGCATCATTATTGCAGTGCAGTGAAATGTCACATGATGCAGGAACAGTGCTAGTTGCTCATCTATAGTGCTCCACTGTAGAGTATGGCCGTTAACTCTGCGTAGGTCTGACAGGACGTCTTAGTTGACTTGGCCAATTCTAGCCGGACGGGCTCAACCCGGAAGGGGCTCAAGCCGGACGGGGCTCAACCCAGATAGCTCGTCCCGGACAGGCAGAACCCGGCCAGGGAGAACCCGAACAAGGTCAACCCGGATGGGCTCAACCCGGCCAGGGTCAACCTAGCCGAGGTCAACCTGGCCAGGCTCAACCCGGACGGGTCAGCCCAGCCAGGGTCAACCCGGATAGATCAACCCGACCAAGGTCAACCCGGTCGGGGTCAACCCAGACAGATCAACCCGACCAAGGTCAACCCAGCCAGGGTCATCGCAGACAGGTCAACTCGGCCAAGGTCAACCCGGCCGAAGTCAACCCAGACAGGTCAACCCGGCCAAAGTCAACCCAGCCAGATTCCGCCCAGCCAAGTTCCAGCCAGCTAGGGGGCACTCCCCTCGCAATGTTTTGAAGCGTCGTTTCGCTGTCTTGGGCATACCCGGGGGTCATCCCCCCGACATCGGTCGATCCGGTGGTGGGCATCGTTCTCTCTGATTCCCTCGCGGTGACCTAGCCGGCCTCCGAGAGTCGGGTGCCCAACAGGCGGTGGGGACGCGCGCCTCTCCCTGCATGGGGGAAGCAGGCAGTGGTTGCACCGTTCCACTTCTCTTGGGCGGCTGTCGGGGTCGCGCTCGATCGAGATGTGCGTGCACCGACTGCGGCTTGCAGTCGGCTCCGGGTCGCCTCGGCCGCCTATCGGGGACCGAGAGGTCACACCATGCTCTTGATGATGGAGGCGGGTCTCATCTGGCACACCGGGTTCTGCCACGCAGCGGGCGGTTTCCTGCTGGAAGGCGGCCGCATCGAGGAGCCGCTGAAGGCGATCCTTCATGTGGCGTCTCTCGTCGCCCTCTAGGTTGTCCAACTCTTTTGCTACCGCCTGGGCGGCGTGCAGGTTCTTGATGGGCATGGTGTGGACAGGGCGGTCGGCCCCAAAGATGCTGGCGATGGTGGCGCCACGTTGCCGGACTGCGCCCAGCCGGCTAGGCTCTCCAGTAGCCAGAGTGCCGCCTATGGCGCGGTCGACCTCGCGCTGGTAGGCGTCAGCGAGGTGTTTCGCAGCGGCCAGCTGCTTGGCGCTGTCGAGGAGCGAAAGGCGGTGTGCCTCCAGGGTTGCACTATCCGCGCTGTCCTCGACCGAAGTGGCGAGGGCTCGCAGGGTCGAACGGATCGGATCCTGGTCTGCTCTGGCCGAGGCTCCATCCTGACTAATGACCAACACCTCTGTGATAGTGCTGGCACTGGTGATGCTGTCCGCGCGGGGGAGCAGACCAGGATCCTGGTCTGCTCCGGCCGAGGCTCCATCCTGACTAATGTCTACGTGGTCAGGGTAGGCATCAGCATCTACCGCGTCGGAGTCGATGACCATCTCGACAGGCGGATCAGTGGAGCCAACAGACTCTAGGTCAGAAGCAGGCTCGTCGGCGATGTGAAGCTTTCCAAGGAGGTCGATGAGGCAGCTCTCGGAGCTGGCCAAGCCCACGTATTATAGGTTGCAAAAACTTTAACGTGCAAAGATAAAGGAGTTTCTCATGACAGTAGCATGATACAAATAGAGATGACAGCAAACTAATATGGATGAAGGCCTTAGGCCCGTACCAACCTGAGGAAAAGCTTGTTCATGTTGTCCCATAAGAGATGATAAAGCACTCACTGGAATCACTCAATAGTATATATTTTTGTGCACTTCAAATGTATGTTGAAATCACTCTTGTTTACCAGTGCTGAGATTATATCGAAAGATTATCAAGAACTTCCAGCAGAGTTAAAGCACTGGCTGGGATACAGCTCATTGTATTGTCTTGTGTAGTTCCACTAAAATGTGTGATTGGCACAACATGATCCCTGTTTGCACAAGTAGGAACAAGGTTAAACCTTCATTAGCTTAGTGAGCAAGGATAGAAAGACATTAGCATATTACTCTAACAGTAGCATCAAATTCATGATGGACAATATGCAAAACATTGCCTCATTGAACCAATGACAATAAATTGACATGCAAAACAATAGCACTATTATGTCATGACACTAATATATTCCCTCCCCGCTCCACCACATGATTCACCTCCATAGAAAAGCATACACACGTACATGATTCAGCATAGGGTGCTACTAAAGATTTGTTTAACTCCGACAAGAAAATTAGGCAGCAATACATTAGTGGTACTTAAGTACTCCTAATTAATTAAGTGACCTTGCAGGAGAGACATAAGAAGTGGAAGGTCTCCCTGGAGGATCGTCTCACATGTAAGGTAGACATTGGCGGAGCCCTTGAATGGCCTCGACTGAGGCCTCTGGCTTCAGCAAGACCACCTTGGCACTGTTTATTCTTCTTCCTCCTCCTCTTCATGCTCTGTTTCTCTTTCTCCTCACTAGTTGGTGAAACCAAGTACATGATTGGCCTTCTATTTCAGAATTGGTTTTGTCAGTGAGGGAGTACAAGTGTACTAGTAAAAAATAGCATTATTTTCTCATGGTAGTCGCAAAATAGATATGAACACATGCATTAAATATCATTCTTACCTAAAGGAAGGTTATGGTGCCAATATGGATGATGAGGATTGGAACACAGGTCTCTCTTTGTGCAGTTCCATTCTGACATTCCAGTTAAACATCACAAAAGTCACTTCTTTTAAGAAGTATTTTGTGCAGTGCACCAAAACGTCACAACAGCAACTAGGTGAAATGGATATCCCTGTTTGCATAAAAAGCTACAGAGGAAATAGTTAGAGTCTCAAACAATTACAGGCAAAGACATTTGGCTAAACTTGTCATGGCTTATAACAATGGCAAGGCTTCATTTTACCAGGGGCATTAGATTAAGAACAACTAAATATTTGGTATAATGGCATGGGACAGTGGGTGCACCAGCAGTCTAGCACCATTTACCTAAACAGGGGCATAAAGTAGTGATTAATAGTGTGTTGCCCCGAGAAACAAACATCCAAGAAACATATCTGGGTTGGTCCCATTTTTGTTCACTCTAGCCACCTACTCCTATGTGTGGATAGCAAATCTAGTCCTGGTCATACCACCGTGTACAGCGTTACCCCTATATTTCCCTTTTTGACCAAGAGACCGGTTGGATGACCAGTCTATACTACTTTCACCTCCTTTCCTTCCTGTTTGTACCAAGTCCGATGTACATACTAAATACCCCCACCCCCACTTTATTTCTTGTTTGAACCGAGTATAATATTCGACTCCATGAAGTAGCTTTACCTCTAACAATAGAAGAAAAAAATAAGTGACGTTGGGCCATCCGATCGAGAGAGGCTGAGAGATAGAAAATGTTGCACATTCAACAACGTAGAGAGCTAGGGAAGTAGAGCTAAGGCGGTTTCGAAGGAAGATATACCTGAAGGTCGTCGGGATGTGGATAGGTGGGCGGCGGGAGGCCGGATCCGCCCAAACTAGGGCAACGACGAAGGGATCGGAGGACCTCCCGTGCTGGCGCTCGGCTAGAGATAATGGTGCGGCCGACAGTGGGTCTCCTCCCTTGCTGTCGATGACGGCCTAAATGTTGCCCCTCCTCCCCTTCACCAACGGAGGGGGATATGTCCAGATCTGTAACCAGTGGTGAGGATAGAAAGACAGTGTTTTTTTGAAGGAAGAAAGACAGTGTTACCATCGCTATCTTGTTTAGATCTCGAGAGGATGAGAGTGTGTGAATAGAGCAACCCTAGCAAGCAAGCGCGGAGGCTCCGGCCTATATATACGTAGTGGGGTAGTTTTCCTTTTTCACTCCATCAAAACAATCGTTTAAAATTGTGTACGTGCCAGGTCGCCATTTTTTTCTTTTTAGTTGTTGATTGTTTTTTGAGATAGCTACCCGCTTATTCTAAGTGGTGTTATGGTGTGCCAGGTCCCACTTTGTATCGTTCAAGTCTGGTACAAGTCCCTCCATTAAATGAACAACCACCCCCTCGTAAAAATTGTGAACAAGCCCATGGCTAAAATTATCAGAAATGTGGGCTGCCCCAACATGCATTATTATTTATATTTTCTACTCCCTCCATTCCTAAATATAAGTCTTTTTAGACATTTCAAATGGACTACAACATACGGATGTATGTAGACATATTTTAAAGTATGGATTCGTTCATTTTGCTCCGTATGTAGTCACTTGTTAGAATCTCTAAAGAGACTTATATTTGGGAACGGAGGGTGTATGTGGGAGTATCCTCAAAACAAAATGTGAGAGTACAATATTTATTGGGCCCCTTTGTAATTGGTGCTAAATTTTGACCAAAGAGTTAACTAAAAAAATGTTAGTGCATGTTAACAAAAATTATATCGTTTGATTCGTATGTTTGGTTCCTAGCCACACCTTTCCAAACTTTTCCCCACCTAACCTTAGGCGAGTTTGACCAAGTTAGGTAGGTGTTTGGTTCTAGCCACACCTAAGGCAAGGATTTTTTTATGAGCAGTGAGCCTCACATGTCATAGACACAAAAAGTGTGGCAAGATTCCCTTAGGCAAGCCAAAGTGTGTCTAACAATTTGAGCAACTCAACTAAGGCAAGTGTGGCAAAAATCATGTGGCAATATATGGAAAAGATAGTCACAATCCAAACAGCCCCATAGTTTTCAATGATGTAGGGGCTGTTTGGTTTCCAACCACATATTGCCACACTTTGCCACACCTCATCTTAGGCAAATTTGACCAAGTTAGGTGGGTGTTTGGTTCTAGCCACACCTAAGACAAGAATTTTTTTATTAGCAGTGAACCCCACATGTCATAGACACACAAAGTGTGGAAAGATCCCCTTAGGCAAGCCAAAGTGTGTCTAAGGGTCTGTTTGGTTCCCAACCTAAGGTTGCCACACCTAACCTTAGTCATGCCACAACATCTTAGGCATGTGTTTGGTTCATTACCACACTTGTGGCTTGCCACACTTCTCTAGTTATATGGTCCACATGTCATAGGCTCAATTTTTTGCCAAATCTTGCCACACTTGTGGTGGCCATTTTGTTAGCCACACTTTTTGTGGCCGCCACACTTTACCTAAGGTTAGTTGTGGCAAACTTAGCCATGAACCAAACATGCCCTAACAATTTGAGAAACTCAAGTTAGGCAAGTGTGGAAAGTGTGGAAAAAATAATGTGGCAACATAAGACAAACATAGTCACAATCCAAATAGCCCCATAATTTTTTGTGACATGCTTGAACATTTGGTTAGTTAAATTTATAGTCAAAATTTGGCAAGGTGCATCAAATCAATACATGCAAGTATCAAAAGGAAAGTCACGGCATGCATGCATGCATTGTACTCCCTCCGTTTCCAACTATAAGTCGTTTTAGAGATTGCAACAAGTGACTACATACGAAGCAAAATGAGTGAATCTACACTCTAGAATATGTCTACATACATCTGTATGTTGTAGTCCATTTGAAATGTCTAAAAAGACTTATATTTAAGAACGGAGGGAGTAATTAATGCATCAGTAAACACAAATTATTGAAATATATCGAGTGCAGTGCTTTGATGTGTCGCGTCAACTCGTACAAGACCGAGAAGTTTGATTACTACAACACCCTCTCCCTCGTGGACTGAGCTCCGGTGCCTTAACTCCACCTGCCTTTGGCTGCATGACAGGTGGGCCACCCACCTGTTGGGCCCACCTGTCATAGACGCAAAGGCAGGAGCAGTAACTCAATGAAGTTGCGTCCCTCCCTCGTGCATGAGCGTGGTGGCTGGTAGGACTAGGAGAAGCTTTCGCTACACGCTATCCCTCCCGCACGTAGTGGACAGACATGCAACAGTGGACTCGATACTATAGAAGTAGTAGTAACATCATCGTTCGTCTTCTCGAAGAGGCAAAGAGCCAAGCGCAACCCAAACATGGCAGCTGCAAATGCTCGCATGGAAGTCTTTGTGTAGGGGTGGGGTGTGGTGCGGTGCCTTGGAGCACGCATATAGCCAGGCTCTTGCATGAGACAAAATTACTATTTAAGCCCACTATTGTAGTACTAGTACTTACTAGTATAGCCCTATAAACCGGAAAGGAGTATTTTACCTTTAGAGATTTCAACAAGTGACTAGACTACACCGCGTGCAGTACTCCCTCCCTTTCGGTTTATAGGGCTCAAATCTCAAATCTCATCAACCAAGGCATTTTGTGATTGGAGGAATGTATCTCGTACTTTACAAAACTACCCTAATTAAACTCATGCATTAATTACGTAGTTCTCTCGTTTTCCTCTCCGCCTTGGTCGCGGTCCACAATATTGAGCACTCCTATATGACTAGTCGCTCTATCTACATGCGGGACATCAAAGCATCCGGGCCCGCGTGCCATCCATCAAATCACAGCGAGGTGCTACAGTCGAGACTCACCGGTCACCCATGTGTGGCCGTCATGACCCGTCATATCACACAACCCACACCTTTACCAGCAGTGGTAAAGTGGCCTCAAAGTTGGACTGGACAAAGGAACCATCATTTCACTAAAATGCTCGGTGAAGCCCTTTCTCCTTTTTCTTGAAGAAAACGTCACTCCAGGCTACTCATTTTTGCCATTTTCCTTCTGTACCGACAAAGGAAAGGTGGGAAAATCAGTGATGCTACTATATTTTCATTCCAAGAATCTTCTTTTTGCGAAGCACCGACCGATTCTCACAGCCTATTCTTTTCCCATTTTCATTGCGATTATGGTTTCCTTTCGATTGCTTTTTGTTTGTCAGTTCATTGATGAATCCTGGAGCACTAGGCAAAGAGTTGTCAGTGGACAACCCACTGGAGACAGCGATCTCCAGGAAGCGAGCACCTACCAACGAGTTGACCATGTTGGCGGGCGAACCCATGGAGAAGAAGAACTCCAAGAAACAATCACTGGCCAAATAGTTGACGACGTTGGCGGGCGAACACCTCAAAGAAAGTTGGAAGAACAGCAAGGTCCCCACCATACCTACCCCAGAAACTCTAATGGCCACCTATGCGAGGCTCAAGGCCAAGTTTGAGGAGATAGTCGCTGTTGAGAAGCAGTTTTCCCCTGGCAAAGTGATGGCCCCCATCAAGGACAAGGAGATGGCCCCCGGAGGGATGGGATCCCCCGGTGAGCTGCACAAGGTAAAAAAATATTGGCTTACCATAGTTGTGGTTTTTGATTATTTGCAACGTGCTTGCTAATATGTTAGGGTTGTGCAGGTGCCGGTGGACGTCCTTGATGATTGTTATCAAACGCTGCTTAATTACCAGCACGATGACAAGAAATAGTTGGTCGTGCTAATCCTTCAGGGTAGTTTGCATTGCCCCTGTGTTTAATTACCAGCACGATGCATGTTATCAAACCATCTTAGGGCTAGTGCACTGTCTTGTGTGGGCGGTACTTGCTACTTTTGTTTGATAGTGAATCATGCGAACCCTCTCCGAGTTATGGAAATAGATGTATCCTCACCAGCTTTTCATGTAATATAAGGCATGCTTAGATGCAAGTTTGAACTGTTTATCATATCAGCAGGGCTTGTTTGATGATTCTTGGTGTTAGTAGGCTAGCTACTATGTGAGCTATAGTACTTGCAAAACACTCACCGAAGAGAAACGTTGGGGCTGATGAGCTTGTGGTACGCTTATACTTATCCACGTCAATGGGCCAATAGCCCAAGCTCCTAAAATTGTAGGCTTAGCGATCGATCAGACAATAGTCGACACAGATACATTCAGGCCTCATTTGGTTCATAGGGTAGGAAAATCATAGCAAAAGTACAGAGACATACAACACAAAATCATAGTAGTATAGAGACGTACTCCCTCGGTTCCAAAATAGATGACCTAGGCGGGCTAGTTTGGCCTAGTGGCTTTCAGTGATATGACGTGGTACAATGTCTTCACGTGTGGTAGCAGTATTGCGGGTATGGTAAGTTTTCTTGAAGAAGCGGAATTCAACGAAGTCATGATGGTTCCTTTGTCTGACCAACTTATAGTGGGAAAGGTTGGGCCTGCGCTATGATCGGGGTGGAGCAAGATAATTTTGTGCATGCCAGGTGTACCAGGATGGCCGACGTCCCACATGTCAGCGAATGGAAGTATTCTTTCCAATATAGAGGACGAACAACGAGTATTCATTGTTTATTTTTGATGAAAGCTATTGTCTCCACTGTTACGATGGAGGAGTGTGAAACACGGCAGCCCAGTGAACTTGGCATGTGCACCACTCCCTCCTTCCTCATGTAATACTACCATAGTGTTGACTATAAGGCTGGCTATAAGGTTACAACTTTTTCTCACTTTCTCTCTATCTATTTCCTCGCAAATGTTTTTTGCCTTTCTTTTTTTAGACACAATTGTTTTTATGCCTCTTTTTTTAGAATTAGTTTTTTTATACTTAGGAGTTAGGAGCACGTGTAGAGATGGGCTCTTACAGAGCCCACTCCTTGACTTTGTTAATGACTCTCTCTCCTCCACATAAGCGGGCTTATAGCCCAATATTTTACTGGTACTACTTGCTATGAATGCGGGCAGCTGGCGTCTAGGGGGGAGCGTGCGTGGGGAGGTGGGGGGTTTCTGGTGGGCCAGGGCGGTCAGAAGCGGGCTTGGAAGCGGTCCGGACTCCTGCATGGCCCACCTCACATTATCCCATATATTTCATGGAGTTCGTGCACGGCGGGCGGGCGATCTCTTCTCCCTCCCCCGTCTCTCTCTTCTCAGCCGACGCCCACTGAGCGATTAGATTTCGGCTATCGATGGTTTATTCAGTTGTAGTCCCACATGTCAGTGAAATTGCAAGACAACGCGTGTCCCCTCTGGTGAGCAGCGTGCGAGCCGGACTGTCGGGGGTGCAACGCATATGAGTCGTAAGTGTGCCGCCTTTTCCTTTTGAACTTGCAAAGCATAACATTTTCGGCGATCGATCGATAGAAATCCAGAACAAAATGAACGAGGGTGGTGCTTTCCCACATGTTAGGCAGGTTAGTTTGAGTGATATGACATGCTACAGTGCCGTACACTTGCTCCATTTTTATGTAAGCAAGAGTTTACACTCTTACATGGGAGGAGTGCGAAACACGGCTGGATCTGATTTTGATCGAGGGGATAAATGTTCCCTGCCAAATAATGGAGAATTGTTACGGCGATTATAGCATGATAGTTAGGGCATCTCCAGCGCTGGCCCACAAATTTACACGGCATCTGTCCGAGGACACTGATGGATGCCATCTATGCTGCCCACATACCTCGATAACTATATGAACTAACTGGACGAAATTGTGCAAACAAAGAAATTTCAAATTAACCTGGTATGAAAATTCATTACATTTCGAAAACTTTTCCTACAAACAGGACGAAATTCATTAATATTTTGCACAAATTGTACTAAAACCTACTGTAAACCTAATCTAAATGATCGCCGGCGCCGACCACCATGTCCGGCCATGAACCCGAGAAACCGGCCATTGCCTTTGCCTCCTCATCCGCCTCGATAACCTCCTCCTCTAGATCACAAGGTTCTGAAGATTTCCGCCTCCACGTCGCCGTCAAGCGGCTAATCGGCCGCCGATGTTTATCCCACCAAACTTGGCATCGACTGAGTGGAGTAGCGGTGGCCTTCCTGGGACCAGAGCAGCGGCGACCTACCGTGTACTACTCTTCCTCGCTGCCGGCTGCCGCGCACGCACGCCGGCTTCGTGGTCATGGTGGCGGAGGGCAGCCGGGGGAAGCCGATGATCTCCTTCGTCTACTCCTGCGACAGTACGTCGAAGAGAGCTTTGGAGCGCGCCCAGAGTGGAGCCGTCGATGTATTTCGTCTGCTCCTGTGACAGTACATCCAAGAGAGCTTTGGAGCGCTAGGAGGCCATGGTTGGAGTGGTGCGACAGAAGGAAGGGACCGAGGAGAATGAGTGTGGGTCTTTGGCTATGGCTGGAGCTGGGGCTCAAGTTAATATAGCGGGCGAATGGCAATGAGCCGCGGCAGACGGATGGATGGCTCGCGCCGGAGTAGGTTCATCGGGCATGAATGCAAACGCTGCTTCAGTGAGTTAACTGCAGGTGCGTTGGGTTACTGACATGTGGGCCCAACGGGCATCTGGCCCGCATGTCAGTGACACACCAACTGCACCTGCAGTTAAGTCTGGTGAATGCGGCATTGACGTTCTGGAGAGACGGTGACCGTTTCAGGCGGGAAGCGCGCTAGCGATGGAAGGGGTTTCGTAGGCCAGGGCGGTCAGACGCTGGCGTGGTGGTAAAATGTGAACTCATGGATGACGAGCCTTTGAAGTGTATGCGCACGTATTGACAACCAGGCGTCCATGCAACCGCTCTTGTCGCCAGCTAGCCTTCGACGACCACCATTAGACACCACACAACCATGCATAACTACGATATGGATGAATCGATCAGACACACACTCGTGTGCAGTGGCACTATGATCGGTCGCTCACGATAGTACATACTCCGTACCATAGTACCCTCTCTAGCTAGGCTGTTTTATAGATTGTCGTTGTGATGGACGATATACATGAGCAAGGCCGAGTCCCGAGTATGACCGTTGGTGTTGAGCCAGGTGAATACATGCTCGGCGTTCGCGGAGGCCTCCATCAAACGTCTAAACAGTAATGTCAGGCACCGCTGGGGCATGCAGGTGATGGGCTTGCCGTTTGCGTTGCGCCATGAGCAGGACTTTGATTGAGAGGGTGACGTGCATGCATTAGCATGGTTTGACAGCGTGAGCGTGAGTGTCTGCACGCGTACATGCTACTTGCCTCTATGGACGGTGTGCGCTAATGTGTGCATCACGTATAATATAAAAAAATCCGTTTGTGCATTTAACGCAAAGTATTTCATTTTCATTTGGCTGACAAGTGTGTGTTGCAGCGACAAGTCCATGGTTTGATTCCTCACATATGCATAATTTTGGTTTTTATTTCTTTCTCCACTGACAAGTAGGCCCAAATATATAGATAGATAAAGAACACGAGCTGATGAGGCGCATGCAGACTGTTTGACTGGTCAACCAGACAAATACGGAGCTATACACTGAGCTAGTGACTGTATAATCACCATATCTCGTATACAATGATCAAAGTGAGATATCACGACAAGTTCGATGACCGCCAATGCATTTTACTCGGTAATAAATGACCAGGATTGAAGGAGAATCCAAATTTCCTTCGTCTTATGTCCTTGAGCTCTTGACAAACCAATGCACTATACGGTTGTCCGGCCACTCCACCCCAGAGATCTCACAAAGCGCCGTTCATGCCACTTCACCACACACTAACCGGTAAGGAAGCGATGGCATCCCGCCGCGCCGAGTTCCTCGCTGCCCACGACCGCACACAAAATGGTAGGGAAGCGATGGCATCCCACCGTGCCGAGTTCATCGCCGTTCGCGACCTCACACCTACATGGGCGGAATTTGAAGCTTCCAAGGCCGAATGGGCGGTAGAGCAAGAGGCGGCTAAAGCCGCACAGAGGGAGCAGAAAAGTCATAAAGCACTCAAGAAAAGAGAGGCTTACCACTGCAAGAAAGAAGAGGATGCACATGCGCTGCTGCGAGAGGTCGGCGGAGATCCAAGCACGGTGGGTGTCACCGACAAAGCCGGGAAGGAGAACATGGCGTCTGGCCAGCATGTGAGAAGTAGTAGTACTAGTAGTTAGTGTGTGTGTTTGTGTCTGAGTACGAGCATGTACCAGTACTACTATTTACTACTGTAGTTTTTAGAGCAAATTACCATTACATTAGCCTAGACTCAATGGAAAAATTCCTATCCTATGCATCAAATGGAATCTCTTTCTCTATAGGAATTGAGATGCATGTCATCTCACTTCCTATGATTTTCATATTCCTATAAAATTCCTATCCTATGAATAAAGGAGGCCTCTACTGAGTAACTACTGTAGCTAGCAGTACTGCTGGTACAGTAGTTTTCTTCAAGAAGCGGAATTCAACGAAGTCATGATGGTTCCTTTGTCCGAGCAACTTCATAGTGGGAAAGGTTGGGCCTGTGATTTGACGGCTCATTAGTCATTATTACTGCGGCGCGACGGCCGGGTGACTCTCCCTTGGAGTTCTGCATGCATGGCAAGTGGACCAGGATGGTCGACGTCCCACATGTTGGCGAACAGAAGTATTATTTCCGATATCAAGGAGCAAGGAAACCGCGTGGTATAGTATCACTGCTGATTTATATTTATTTTTTATTTCTGATGAATGCTAGCGTTTCAACTCTTACAACGAAGGAGTGCCAAACACGGCACGTGCTGGATTCCCACATGTCAGCGAAAGGAGTGCGACATGAACATCGTGGTAGAGCGTCTCCACTTCTTCCACTTCTGTGTCGGAGACCACAATAGTAGTACTAGTGGTATGAACGATACAAAGTGCGACCCGGAGAGAAAGACACGTCTAGTTGGAAGGTCTCGGGGCATACACGTAAACAAATATAAAAGCTAATATGTGCCTCCAATTAATATAGTAGTAGTAGAGTACTTAGGCACATACTCCATAACATCACCGTGCATTGCACGTACAACATTTAGTGGTACGTAGTAAGAGAAAATGCCTATATGCCACGCATGTTCATACTATTTGTGCCTTTCTACTTCACTTACTGCGCTACATTACTCAGGTTCGTACGTCCACTCCTGGGTACATGTCCGTCTCGTAGTTCCAGTCCCACGTGTTCTTCATAGATGGAACGATCCATATCATCGCAGTTAGTGTGGCTCCCCACGATGGAGACTCATCCAAACTATGGCCAGCCTCGATGCGGAGCAGTCGCGTGCACCGGGAAGCGGCGCTCCTTCGGCTGTCGCGCTGCTTCAAAGCCGACACCAGTGAGAGGTCGCCTCCGCTCTGGCCAGGCATTAATGCGGCACGACACTCCAGGGCGATGCTGACCGTTTCACGCGGGAAGCGCACGCTGGCAAGGGAGTATTGGTTTTGAACCGTTTCAGGTGTAGTACTTGTAGTTTGCAAAACTACTCAACTACTGCACTCAGTTTCCTAAGAAATTGTGGTGAAAAACATTATTCCACAGCTTGCTTCCCTTCTCCTTCCTCTTCCACCGCTCGCGCACGTCCACGGGAAGCGACTGGTCAACCATTATATAGGAGTGCTAGTACAAAAAGATGCATGCATGACCACTAAAATTTCTAGATTAAAGCGCAGCTCTGGCGGGAGTATGGCGTATGTCGTTACTTTCGGCCGGGCCATGGCTACCGGGAGACGGCGACCAGAGAAGAGGCGCGGGAGGGGAATGAGTGTAGCTACTATTTGGGTTCGCCTTCCTGCTTAAATAAATGTGCACCATCACTTGTACCGCGGGTGCACAAATTGTAACATACGTGTCTGCTTAAGTGGGCGTCACGTAACTGGTGTGTGTGTGTGAGATTCTGAGAGACAGAGTGCGTGTGTGCGACTCTACTCTTCGGACATGTACTCAACCTTTTGCATCGGGATATAAGTATAATGGTATTACACTTAGCTAGTGATTTACGTGGCCATGTTAACGTGGTTGTGTAAAAAAATGTCACTTCCTGCTCGTGATTTGCGTTATATAATTACAAGCAAGATGCTCGTGCATTGCACGGAACATCAATATGCATTTTTTTTACAAAACACCTGTTGTGATTGACCCATGCATGAGTAATCCCATGTGTAAAAACTAATGATATCTCGAGAATTTTATCGGAAAACTGGTATCTCGAGAATTTCATCAAAAAAATGAAAGATGAGAGATAAGGTGAGGAGGAGTGGAGCGTGGTGGTGACTGCTAGGTCGGACCTGGGCGGAGGCATGGGGATTGGATGGCCCTGGTCAAAGCGGGCCACCAATGCTGGATTGGTTCCAGAGACTGCCCTTGTTTAAATTGGTTCCAGCAATGAGGTTGTGGGCAGATAAGGATGTGGAGAGAGGTGCGGGTGATTCTTTTGTAAAATTATTCAGTAGTTTGCTTTTCTATCCGTCAGATATGATCGGACGGTCTAATATTACAAGATAAGTAGGCACACCATCATCACCAACTCAGTTTTTTAATAAAGAGTAGAGAGAGATAAGTTTGCTTACTACTAACTAAAGTGAATTTTGTCCCATGTTGATACAAGTAAATTAAGGTGATGTTTATCATACGGTAGGGTGGCATGAAGGGTGGGAGGAACAAATGCTTCGCCTAAGGCATGTGTGTGGTGAGATGGAGTCTTAGTGTGTGTGTGTGTGGGTGGGTGGGTGGCGTGTGTGTGGTGGTGTATGAGATGGAGTTGTAGTGTGTGTGTGTGCGTGGTGTGGGTGCGTGCATGCGGGTGTGGTGTGTGTGGGGTTGGGTGGGTGGGTGGTGATGTGTGGTGGACGCGGGGTCCTCGGTGGCGGATGTAATTTAAGTGTGTGGCTTCATCATAGAGAGGTGATGTGTATGGCAGAGCCACCAACGATGGGGGTGCGAGAGAGAAAAGGCCAGTAGAGAGGGAAGAGAAGGTGTGTGCGCGTGAGAGGAGTCGACATCGAGAGAACATGTTTGTTCGAGAGACACAGAGGAAGACTACTATATACCGATGGTGCATGTAGGCGGGAATTAAACGAAGGGATGGTCTTATTGGTTTCGGAGATATAGGGGAAGAGTGAGAGGGGGTAGCTAGAAGGAGATTGTTAAGTGTGAGTGTGTGTTTTACCCATCCACGCGGAAGTTCTGTGCACACAAGAAGAGAACGATTTGATGTGGCATTAGGGTTGAGGGTAATTAACTATGTATGGAGACATAGAGACCTTGAACGTGCATGTGCGAGAGGTATACATGTATACGTGGGATGTGTGTGTGTGTGTGTGTGTGCGTGTGCACATGCATGATCGAGATAAAAGAAAGAAGACATAAGTCATAAGATCAACGACATGGGAGAGACAGATCGGTATGAAAATATGCATGCATGTGAGAGTGCAGGGAAGAAGGCCCGACAATTGAGCATGTGTTTTTGTCTTTAAGAGATAGTGGCGTGGGCTGGAGCATGCATCTATGGCGAGCAGAGGGAGTGAGATACAATGATTGTGCAAAAGAGATCAACCTATAAATGCATGTATGGAGAGACATATATAGTGTGGGTGATAGGAAGCAAGAGTGCGAGCGAGAAAGAAATGTTGAAGGAGAAACTACAGATAGATACAGAGATGGAGATGCTAGCTAGAGGGACATCCGCTAGTTTGAGTGTTGGAGATGACCGCCAGGTGGTTCAGAGGGTGAAGTTATGTGTGTGTGAGAGAAAGATAAAAAGAGGGCACTTGACTGCATGTAGAGAGAAACATATGTAGTGTGCGTGATAGGAAGCAAGAGTGAGGGTGAGAAAGAAGGTTGATAGAGAAACAGGTAAACAGAAAGATAAAGATGCTAGCTAGTGTGTGTTAGAGATAGGAGTCGAGTGGATCAGAAGGCTGAGTTATGTGTGTGGGTGTGAGAGAGATAGAGAGAGGGTGCATGTGAGTCACATACAAACAAATATCAGAGAGAAATGAGATCTCGAGAGACGGAGTTTTGTGTCTGCAAGAGAGAAAGATATTTCACAACGAGAGCGATAGCTTGAGAGACATATGAGGGAACACAAGATATCTCTAGGGAGAGAGAGAGAGTGTGTGTGAGCGACATACAAGAGAATGGTGGAGAGATATGAGACCCTGGGAGACAGAGTTTGTGTTTGTGTGTGAGACAGAGATATTTAAGAGGAAGAGTCGTAGCTTCTCATACCGAAGGAGCGAAAGACATATCTGTGTGAGAGGGGGTGTGCGAGTGGCACATAGGGGAATAGTAGAGAGAAATGAGACCCCGGGAGACAAAGTTTGTGTTTGTGTGAGAGAAATAGATTCCATATGGAGAATCATAGTTAGAGACACATAGCAGGGAGCGAGATATACTTAGAGAGAGATAGGGTGATGAAGGTCGAAGGAGAGAGTACCGTCAGTGTGTTACGAAGATAAAAGATCATTGTCGACATACAGGTAGCATGAGAGATACCCGAGAGACGATGAACGCGTATAGGTCTAGAGAGATACTCCTATATTAGCATGAGTGATAACTATATGAGACGAATATCTGGATTAAAGGGCATTCAAATATTTAAACTGGAGATCACGACATCGATAATATCTTAACGCAAATTGGTGTATCAAACATGCATATTCTTTTGAATTTGGGGACACGTGTAATGTTATATGTTTATCAATATTAGTGATCCATAGATTCTTTAATTAGAGATAATGCATGGTTTATATGCAATTAATGTCCAAATGGGATTACACTATATGTTGCGCGTGTGAAACACATTACACATATTTGAGAAGTAAAAAAACGCATGAAACACACATTAATTGGAGACAGTTAGCGAGGAATGCATACATTGGATTTCAACATAAAGTGGTTTCAAATATTTGAAAGTCCAAATTAAGATGGATACAACCTTATGAATCTGAGATCATGCCATTTGTAATCCATATTTATGTATAAAGGGTGTTGTGGTTTTGAAAGTATATATAAAAAAATGATGTATATAGAATTTTATTCCAATTGAAAATGGATCCTGACCGAACAAAAATAGAATACAAACAGGATCCTAATTGAGTTGGCATGGTAAAAGTGCACTCTTGCTTTGCAAAAATTTGAATGAAGCGGGGAAAGTCGCAGTAACCGCACGAAACCAAAATCTGCGAGAAGGAAATCACTGCCTATCCCTGACACGCAAAGCCTATTGGCTCGATTTCTATAGGTTTCAATAGGGGTAGGTTTGTAATTTCACTCAAACATGACATAACCGCCTGTCACCCAGATTCATACACGGTGGGCGCCAAAACACAGTGTCTCCTCGGCCGAAATCGACTCCCTCCCCGATTCATACACGATGGGCGCCAAAAACAAACATTCGTCCGCAAATATTCGGTGTATGCGAGATTATTGTCCTATCCCCAACCGACTAATATTGATATGATGTAGGAAATTTGAAACGGGGCTAAGTTTGTAAATTTCCTCGCATTTGAGACAAGCGCGGCCTGAAGACATGGTTCCCCCCTTTCTCTCTCCCTCCATTTCCCCATTCGTACTCCGTGGGCGCCAAATCACCCTCTGCACCCCAGCCTCCTCCGTCCGCCACCCCATCCACCGCCGTCCTCCTCCACCATGCCGGATCTGATACCCCGACGCCGTCGTCCTTTACAAGAGATCGACCTCTCACGTACACGGCTTCGGACCGGGATCCATGCATCCCGTCCTCTCGCTTCGTCCCTGCCGTCGTCCACCTTGCCGGTGCCGCTCATGCGACCGTCTCGTCCACTGTGCCCTGCCGCCACCGTCTACCCTCCTAGATCTGCTTCCACGCCGCTGACAGCCAATAGTACTGCAGCACCGTCAAATTCTCAGCAGATGCATACACAGCGCCGCACCAGAGGCGGTACTCTTTCATATCTGCTCAACTTATTTATCGCAGCAAGAAAATAGATCGCCACTCCTTTACTCTGATTTCTTGTCCATAACTTACTTGCTAGCTGAAAGCAAACATTGGTTGGGAAGTTTCCTTTGTCTGTTTTGCACCTTCAGATCCGCCATGGCACGCTTAACACTATACTCGCAATGCTTATGGTTTTCCCCTTTTAAATTCCATACTAGTTAAATTACAGTAGACTAAATTTCAAAATTGGGTCAGTCGATTTTTCAAAGGTTGCCAGAGTTTGCCGGTGCGAAGGAAGGGGCTCGGGTGGGGACGGTGGTTGTGGGGGCGGTGGTGGGGCCTCGCCGAATGAAGAAAACTCGACGCGGGTGGGGTTGGGGGTGGGGGTGGGGGTGGCGGAGGAACACAGGCGGTGGGGGCCGGCGGCCCATGCGGTATTCTGTATGGGAAGAATCAGAGACGAGGAAGAAGAAGGGTTAGGAGACGTAGGATCTTCATCCAACCGCTTGAAATGGTAGACTGACCCAAATGAAAAAAGTAGGGCGACTTGCATGCAGACATGCCTTTATATTCAGTACCATCATCGTACATGCTTAGCACTGCTCCTGAATCCATCAAGCTAAACAATGTGCCACTCTTAATTCCAACCTTGTTGCTCTAATACGAATCTGATATGATGTCGATGTTACTAAAAAAGATAATGTTTAATTGGTCAGCTAATGTTCCTACTTTACTTTCGAAAGCACGTGCACCACATATAGAGAGACAACAGGGAGTTGCATTCTTAATGCGCTCTGGTTCATCATGTGTGGGCAGTGCGCAACGAACATTTTATTATCCAAAATCTGCTTGCTCTTCTTTAGCATGTTCCTCTTCCGTTCTTCTTTAATAAGTACTCTCTCCATTCCTAAATACAAGTCTTTGTATAGATTCCACCATGGACTACGTATGGAGAAAAATGAGTGAATCTACACTCTAAAATGTATCTGTATACATCTGTATGTGATCCATTGTGGAAATCTCTACAAAGACTTATATTTTGGAATAGAGGGAGTATGATAGTAGTATAGTATGTTCCTTGTAGTGAAGATGAGCAGGGAAGTTTGCAGTGTAGAGGTCTATACGGTCGGTTGTGATGGACACTTTGAACTCTTCGGGCCTCTTTGATTCGTAGGATTTTGTAAACATAGGAATAGGATTTGTAGTGGCCTTCCCACTTGAATCCTATAAGAATAACAAGGAAATGCGGGCAGCTGTGTCGCCTTTGAGAGTTACACTGATATTAATAGTACCACACCTTCGGTTGAAGAGAGCTGGTATCCGAAGCCATTCTAGCCGCATCGGCAATACTAGCACATATATTCCAGCAAGTTCCACTTTGCTAATTTTACTCTGATGCTTACGTTTTCCCGTTATATCTACACTATGATCTGTGTAGCTGCTTTGTGTCGCACTAGCAGTAGTCCACTCTTGAAGCTAAACACTGCAATAACTTACAAAATTGGCACCAAGGCATTGAGTGCCATTCTGGATGCAATGAAACTCATACGCTCCCCACCTGTAGATTCTTGTTCAGAATATCATCCTAATGACTATTCTAACCTCGAGGAGTCAAAGGCAGATGGCCTGTCCTGTTCACCCATCAATGTGCCTGTTCTAATTTGGCAAGGTTTTATTGATTGCGCGTATCTTGCATATGTTGTCTTGCATTTCTTCTACTTTGTTGCACCGCCATCTGCTTAGTTTACTCATCATATATGTCGAGATGCCATGCCCATCCATTATCAATACATATTCCATCTGTCATCATACCATGTTTTCTACTCAAATGTTGTTCTTGTGCATCAGACATCAAAAAGTAAGAGGGTGATTCCTGAACCTGAAGGAGCACCAGGAAAGTCCTTGAAAAACATGGTGGTGCCAGAGAAATCAGACAGCACCCCACTTATATTGATTGTACAACCAGTGACACAAAACATAGGACCAACTCCAGCAGACTATACCCATACTTCACTGGCCACACCACTAGCCCCACCACATAGGACCTGCACTCTAGCAAAAGGTATGCCGATTTCAGTTGCCATAGCACCAGCCGTACCACAGAAAAATCCCACTCCAGCAAAAAGTACAACAAGTCCACCGGCCGAAGACCTATCCCAACTACAGAGACAGCCAATTCCTGCAGATTGGAACCACATTCCAGTTATTCCCAGTTTAAAAGACAATGCTTTCTATGTTGTTAGGGACTACGTGCATATATTCCCATCATGGGAATATTATAGTGAAGACAAACACCATTTTCACATCTTCCTGTCCCACTTACGTGTAAGTGCTATTATTCATGGTGATTATTTTCCTGTTTTCTGTTGATTGAACACATCAATGATTTACATTACATTGTTGTAAGTAGGCGAGGGTCAATCTGGATAGTCATGACGAGCAAAGCTTGCTTGCTCTTTTCAAGGAAGCATTGCAGAAGTATCGGTGTTACCTGAGGAAATCACACTTTGATGGCAAGTCTACAAACGAATTTCCTGTGCAGTCTCATGTGCTAAATTTAGAAGACATTGAATGGAAAAACCTTGTTATGCACTGGTCTCGTTCCCAGGATTAGGTACTGTCTATGATATCACATGACAATTTGAACTTCCACTTTTCTGCATGTGCCTTACGGATCTTTTTGCAGGAAATCTGCTCGAAGAAGAATTCCGGTTTGAGAAAAATGATAGGATATCACAAATATGCTGCCCGCTGCTTTGCTCTTGTTTGTACATGTTGTCATGTATCACTGTACTTGCATACATAGCTGGTTCATTATGTGACAGCAGTATGCATGATAGCTTGCTTATCAACTGTTCGCTCCAAATTATCTGATCTGTATGAATGGTTACATTTTTTGACTATACATAGTAGGGCAAAACCCCACTGCAATTTTTATAATATTAAAAAAGAACAAATAGAGTACAATCATATAAGGCTTGAGGTAAGCCCAACAATAAAAATAAAATAAAATAAGCCTATTAGAACAAAAAACATGAATTACAGGACAAGATTGTCCAACCAAGAACTGTAGGAGGCAGCATGTTTCTCCTTGATTCTGAATTTGATCAGGTGGAGCTCTGAAAGGAAGATGAATTTCCATTTGTCAATGCTGGTCGGGATATTATTGAATATCTTATCATTCCTGATTATCCAAATGGCCCATGATGCAATGATAATGATCTCCATTGAGAATGGTTGCTGTAAGTTACTCCTGAGGTCTGGAAGTGCTTCCATGATGGTTAGATTTCTTTGTCTACTTGGGCATATGATGTCCCAACAAGCTGAAGCAAAAAGACAAGTCCAAAAACGGTGTTGCAGAGTTTCTTCCCGCTGACAGTTGAGTGTGGCACAATTGTAATTGTCCAAATGAAAAATTTCCTCCTGAGTAGATTCCTGGTATTTAGTCTATCATGAAGAAGTCTCCAAAAAAATACTTTGTGCTTTGGCTGGCAAGAACTTTTCCAAATCTAGTTAAACTGTGCTGGAACAATTTTTACTCCTATCAGAATTTCGTAAGCTTTGGCCACAGAAAAAGTATTATTACCCCACATATAGCTCCATGGGTCCCTGTGCTCTCTGAATTCAGATGCTCTTAAGGTGTCACAAATCTCTTCCATCAACTCAAATTCCATGAAAGCTTCCTCAGTAAGTGGCAGGTGAAACAAGTCTTCCAAAAATTCAAACTGAAGCACCCTCTGCACAGAAAGGCTTTGGTCTCTTGCAAGTTGCAAATGAGTAAAGGTGATGGAATGATTGATTCAAGCAAGTAGAGTGCCAAAGGTCAGACCAAAATAGCGCAGATTTACCATCTCCAATTGTGCATCTTGCCATGGATTTATAGCTGTCAATGAGCCTCAGGTTACACTTCCACCAGAAAGATCCTTCCCATTTTTGCCCTGGGAGGATTCCATTGTCATGGTAAGCCTCCCAAACGAGGTTGACCCAAGGGATGTCTTGCCTATTGTAAAATTTGTGCAGGTTTTTGAGAAGTAGAGCTTGATTTTGCACAAAAATGTTCATCACTCCAAGTCCACCCTAATTTTTAGGTCTGCAAACAGTGGACCAAGTTACCATAGAAGGCATGTGATCCTCTAGGTTTGGTCCTCTCCAAATACAATGCCTTAAGTATTTGATAACCTGAGTTTTGATGGCGACAGGCACATCAAGGCAGCCCATGAAATATATAATCAGAGAATTGAGGACTGATTTGACCAGAAGCAATGTGCCAGCAAGAGTCATGAAAGAAGATAACCCCACCAATTTTTTTGCAACTCTGCTTACTAAAGGCAAACATTGTTCCGTTACATTAGTGTAGAATATATCCAATGCCAATGAATTTTTTTAGCTCTGCATTATTCTTGTAAGTACATGTTGTCCTTTATCAGTGTACTTATATTGACAAGTAGTTGTTCATGTACCAACACTCTGTATCTTATTTTCCTTTGCCCTCCATTTTCTACACATCAGATCTATATTTACTCTTACCATAGGGTTGGATAACACCAATGGTACTGAAGAAGTTTAGCTCTGCATTGCTCTTGGCTGTACCTTTTGCCTGTATCGTTGTACTTACATTTATAGCTACTTGGTTATGTAGCATCACTCTTCATCTTATCTTAAATATTCTCCATTTTTTCTTATATTATCACATCTATATTTACTCTTAACAAAATGTAGAATAAATGCAATGCTTATAAAGAAGATTCCGTGGTAAACTTCTTGAATTGCCCCCCCCCCCCCCCGTCAGCATGGACAAGGGCTTTATAGAGCCTATCTTCACCAATAATGTAAGTTTGTCCTTCTCAAGCCTTCAAACTTTGTTGTGTATATTTGGTTAGGCATGACTGCAACAACTGTTTTTTTGTGTTTGCATCAAATTGCATGTTTAAAGTTTATTATGTAGTTCATAAACAAAAGTTTGTCCTTCTCAATTTAAGTTTTTAGTTGTACAACCAAGTTCCTTCTTCATACCATGTAAATTAAACTATACAGAGCAAGTGATCTTCTTTTGCATTGCATGTATGCTTCTATTCTTGATCTGTAATCCAGTGGTGTGGTGAACCTACCCACTACATCACAATGTCATATTCTGCAATGTCTTAACTATGAACAATGTCATATCATTCTAATATTATTTAAACCGTCTCTTTATTTGCCAATCTAAAATGGGATAAATTGACCGCACACTAACCATTGATACTTACGAGTTCTTGATCTGTAATCCAGTGGTGTCGTGAAGCTGCCAACTCCTTCACAATGTCATTTCCTGCCATGTCTTGACCTGAACAGTACCATATTGTGTTAATGCTATTTTAAACTGTGTCACTTTATTCGTCAGTAAGAAATGTGATGAATTGTCAGCACTGATACTTATATGTGCAAAACCTGTCATCTGTCTGCTTGTTTATCTTTCAGAGTGAGGAGGATATAAGTGTCAAACAAGTGCAGTCTCATCAGCTTGCTCAACTGCTTTGCTGCAGCTCTCGAGCAGGGCTAACCTTTCTTGAACTCTATTTAAGTGCTATCGGTTTTGCATATTATTTTATCGGCGTGTTTATTTGCACTGGTGGTGATCTTTGATGCCCAGTGTATGTAATCTGCTGTCTGCTTGTGCTTTATTACCATAGTGGCGAACTTTGATGCCAATTGGGTGTAATATGCCATGATTTCTTTATTTTATAGTCTAGGTTTTTTCTTATTCACGATGCTGCAATTATTTTACTGTATATATATCCTGTCTTCGCAGTAAACCTGCCCAACCGTAAAATTACAGCACATAATCGGGCCGTCTTGCAAATCACTATGTATGATCCGCATCATGTGCCCCATCATCTTGGTCCGTTAACATGCCTAAATGTAAACTAGCCCACTAGTAGATTCGGGCCTTTAATAGGCCGAGTAAACCGCCGGCCCTATTATCGCAAGAAAACTCAATGGGCTTTTAGGAGGCTGAAAAGTAGGTTGGGCCTGAAATGTGTCGAACAGCTCACGTGCCGGCAGCAGGCCGAAATAGATCTCGGTCATGATTGTGCCAATCACATCACGGGCCGTTAACATGCCAAAATTGTCTCAGTCCTTGTTTGGCCCAATCGGATTATCGGCTGTGAGGAGGCCGGATGCAAACCAGGCCATAGTTAGGCCCAACTATATGACGGGCTTTTAACAGGCCGAAATAAATATAGGGCTGAAATGTTAAATGGGCCTTTAATAGGATGAAACTAATATCAGGCCGAATTACTAAATGGGCCTTTAGCAAGTGGGCCCCAAAGCATAGCATTCAGTTGACGGGCCGAATCTGATATGTGCCATAATTTAGCCCAAAGCCTCTTAATGGGTCGAATCTGATCTAAGTCGTAATTTGGCCCAAAACAGGGTAGGCTTTTAACGGGCCGGATCTCATATGGGCCTTTATTAGGCCGGAACGTGGCAGGCTGTTAATGGACCAAATCAAATATGGGCCGACATTTGGCCCAAAACATGGCAGCCTGTTAATGGGCCGGCCCACTAGTGTCCTCAAAATCTTGTGGGCCTTTACCTCGGACGGCCCATTATGGTCAACAAAATCTCGTGGGCCTTTAGCTGAGCCGGCCCATTATGGTCTGCAAAATCTTGTGGACTTTTGGCTGGGTCGGCCCATTATGGTCCTCAAAATCTTGTGGGACTTTAGTTGGGCCGCCCCATTTAATATTTATGGGCCACTTTTGGTCCGGTCCACGTGTCAACATATCATAGGCGCATCTCGCCCATTGGATGAGCGACACTTGTGCCAACATGGAGCTGACACATGGTCCGTCGGCCAATGAGAATTTCACACGTGGAAAATCGGCATTGGTCGTGGCTGTTAGCGGGTTATCAGATCCAAAACCGGACCCGATAGCTTAACAGTGTCTCATTATAGTGAATGCCACGTGTCGGTCACCCTTGACAAAAGCACTTCTATGACGCGCGATTTATCATCATGGAAGTGGACACTTCCATGATGATAATTTTGGTAATGTCATGCAACACTTCTACGATAGCACAGATATGACTATCTTGATTCTGTCATAAAATCGTCATGGATGTACATGCATGACAGAAAATGTGACCTACTGTGACAAACATGTATCATCACGGAAGTGTATTTTTTTGTAGTGTAGGTCGTCCTCTAATATCTTTGATGGGGTGGTGCCTGGTAAGTCGGCGTACCCTGTGAGTAGGATAACACTGGAAGTGGCTTTTGGATATTACAACGATTCTAGAGCTGAGAAATTAACCTTTGAGGTGGTGAAAATTAAGAGCCCATACCATGCTTTGTTTGGGCGGCCGGCTTACGCCAAATTTATGGCGCGACCGTGTTATTTTTATTTGCAGCTTAAGATGTCGGGTCACAAGGGCACCATCACGGTGCATGGCAATAGAAAAATCGCTCAGGATTGTGAAGAGGGTGACACTGCTTATGCTGAGTCGGCTTGCGCCACTGAAGAATTGAAGTTTTATAAAGACAATGTCGACCCGGCGTATAGACACCCTTTGAAGAAGCCAATGATAGAGAATGAGCCCTTAATGAAGTTTAAGTCAGCAGATGATACTAAACTGGTTGATTTTGTCCATGGCGATTCTTCAAAGATATTCAGCATCAGTGCGAATATGGATCCGAAATAGGAAAGCGCGCTCATCGAGTTCATCCGTGAGAACCGGGACATCTTAGCATGAAGCCTTCTGATATGCCAAGTGTACTGAGGGAACTCGCTGAGCATACTATTAATGTGGATCCCAAGTTTAAACCGGTCAAACAGTTTCTTCGCCGATTCAATGAGGAAAGGCGTAAAGCAATCGGTGAAGAGGGGGCCCGGCTCTTGGCAGCAGGGTTCATAGTTAAAGTTTTTCATCCTGAATGGTTGGTTAACCCGGTGCTAGTAATTAAAAAGAATGGCACTTGGCGTATGTGTGTGGATTATACAGACCTTAACAAGGCCTGTCCATCTGATCCCTTTGCTCTCCCTCGTATTGATCAGATTATTGATGCTACGGCAGGTTGTGAGCACTTGAGTTTTTTGGATGCCTACTCTGGTTATCATTAGATCAAAATGGCAGTTAAGGACTAGGAGAAGACAGCCTTGATCAGTCCCTTTGGAGCCTTCTGCTATGTGTCTATCCTTTTGGGCTCAAGAGTGCCCAGGCGACTTACCAGCGGTGTGTCCAGAATTGCCTTCATGGCCATATTTGGCGAAATGTTCATGCTTATGTGGATGATATTGTTGTGAAATCCAGAAAGTAGGAGACGTTGATTGAGGATCTGAAGGAAACCTTTGACAACCTCCAGGTCTACAAGATGATGCTTAACCCAGCCAAGTGTGTCTTTTGTGTGCCAGCAGGCAAGTTATTGGGTTTCTTAGTATCTGAGAGAGGCATTGAAGCTAACTCAGAGAAGATTAAAGTTTTCACCTCTTTGGCTAAGCAGGCGTGTATCAATGATGTCCAGTGTTTGGCGGGTTGTATCGCGGCTTTGAGCCGGTTTATAAGTCGCCTGGGAGAGAAAGCTATCCCTCTGTATCAGATGGTGAAGAAGACAGATGATTTTGTGTGGAGTGATGCTGCTAATGAGGCATTCGAGGCGCTTAAGAAGCAACTGGCTGAGCCACCGGTTCTTGCAGCTCACATTGAGAAGGAGCCTATGTTGTTATATGTGGTTGCGAACAACCGGGTTGTCAGTGTAGCAATTGTGGTTTAAAGGAAGGAGTCAGGCAAGGAGCACCCGGTTCAAAGGCCGGTTTATTATGTCAATGAGGTGCTCATTGAGTCTAAGCAGAGACACCCGCATTAGCAGAAGCTGGTTTATGGGGTGATCATGGCTAGTCGTAAATTAAAGCAATATTTCCTTGGTCATCCTATTCTTGTGGTTAGTTATGCCCTTTGGGGGATATTATTCAAAACAGGGAAGCCACAGGTCGGGCAGCTAAGTGGGCCATTGAGCTTGGACCCCATGGCCTGAAGTATGTGCCTCAGACGGCTATAAAATCTCAAGCACTTGTGGATTTCAGCAATGATTGGACGGAGTTGCAGATGCCTGAGGATAAGCCAGATCATACATATTGGACTATTCATTTTGATGGATCCAGGCAGTTGGAAGGCTCGGGGCTGGAGTTATATTGACTTCCCCACGAGGTGATAAATTTTGATATGTTTTAAGGTTGATGTTCACTTCTACTAAAAATGCAGCTGAATATGAAACCTTACTCCATGGTCTTCGGATGGCTAAAGTGATGAATTTAAGCCGGATAAGATGTTTTGGCAACTCATATCTGGTGGCTCAGCACGTATCAGGGACTTGGGATTCCAAGGATCCACTCATGGCGGCTTATCGTCGAGAGGTGGATACTATTGCTAGTCACTTCAAAGGATATCAGGTGGAGCATGTTGGTCTAAGGAAAAATGAAGCAGCTGATGCATTAAGCCGGTTGGGATCTCAGCGTAAGCCAGTCCCCCCTAATATGTTCCTTGATATTTTGCATAACCCATCAGTGAAATTGCCTATGGAGGAAGACATGGCAGTTCCTGATCGGGAGGCATAGTGGGTGGCGGCTCTTTGTGCTATCCCTGATTGGACTGTTCCATATTTGGCTTACATGACCCGGGGTGAGTTATCTGAGGATGAAACAGTTGGGGAACGTAGTAATAATACAAAAAAATCCTACGTATCACCAAGATCAATCTAGGAGATGCTAGCAATGAGAGAGAGGAGGGAGTGCATCTTCATACCCTTGAAGATCACTAAGTGGAAGCGTTACAAGAATGCGGTTCATGGAGTCGTACTCACGGCGATTCAAATCGCGGAAGATCCAATCCAAGTGCCGAACGGACGGCACCTCCGCGTTCAACACACGTATAGCCCGGGGACGTCTCCTCCTTCTTGATCCAGCAAGGGGAGAGAAGAAGTTGAGGGAGAACTCTGGCAGCACGACGGTGTGGTGGTGGTGGAGCTCGTGGTTCTCCGGCAGGGATTCGCCAAGCACTACGGAGGAGGAAGAGGTCTAGGAAGGAGAGGAAGGGCAGCACCAGGGCGTGTAAGGGTGCGGCTGCCCTCTCTCTCCCTAAATATATATAGGGGGAAGGGGGGAGGAGGAGGCGCCTGATGTCTACTACACAACCTTCTTCTTGTAGACGTTGTTGGGCCTGCAAGTGCATAGGTTTGTAGGACAGTAGCAAATTTCCCTCAAGTGGATGACCTAAGGTTTATCAATTCGTAGGAGGCGTAGGATGAAGATGGTCTCTCTCAAACAACCCTGCAACCAAATAACAAAGAGTCTCTTGTGTCCCCAACACACCCAATACAATGGTAAATTGTATAGGTGCACTAGTTCGGCGAAGAGATGGTGATACAAGTGCAAAATAGATAGTAGATAAAGGTATTTGTAATCTGAAATTGTAAAAACAGCAAGGTAACAAGTGGTAAAACTGAGCGTAAATGGTATAGCAATGATAGGAAACAAGGCCTAGGGTTCATACTTTCACTAGTGCAAGTTCTCTCAACAATAATAACATAGATAGATCATATAACAAGCCCTTAACATGCAACAAAGAGTCACTCCAAAGCCACTAATAGTGGAGAACAAACGTAGAGATTATGGTAGGGTACGAAACCACCTCAAAGTTATTCTTTTGGATCGATCTATAAAAGAGTTCATACTAGAATAACACCTTAAGACACAAATCAACCAAAACCCTAATGTCACCTAGATACTCCATTGTCACCTCAAGTATCCGTGGGCATGATTATACGATATGCGTCACACAATCTCAGATTCATCCAACCAACATAAAAGTACTTCAAAGAGTGCCCCTAAGCTACTACCGGAGAGTCAAGAACGTGTGCCAACCCCTATGCATAGGTTCCCAATGTCACGAAACCCGCAAGTTGATCACAAAAACATACATCAAGTGGATCAATAGAATAACCCATTGTCACCACGGTTATCCCACGCAAGACATACATCAAGTGTTCTCATAAAAGAATCAATCCGATAAGATAACTTCAAAGGGGAAAACTCAATTTATCACAAGAGAGTAGAGGGGGAGAAACATCAAAAGATCCAACTACAATAGCAAAGCTCGGGATACATCAAGATCGTGCCATAGAGGGAACACGAGAGAGAACACGAGAGAGAGATCAAACACATAGCTACTGGTACATACCCTCAGCCCCGAGGGTGAACTACTCCCTCCTCGTCATGGATAGCGCCGGGATGATGAAGATGGCCACCGGTGAAGGATCCCCCCTCCGGCAGGGTGCCGGAACAGGGTCCCGATTGGTTTTTCGTGGATCTGGAGGCTTGCGGCGGTGGAACTCCTGATCTATCTTCCATTCTCGAAGTTTTAGGGTACGTAGGTATATATGGGTGAAAGGGGTACGTCGGTGGACCGAAGGGGGGGCCATGAGGCAGGGGGGCGTGCCCCAGGGGGTGGGTGCGCCCCCCACCTTCGTGAGCACCTCCCTTCTTTCCTGACGTGCACTCCAAGTCCATCGGGCGGCTTTCCTTCCAAAAATAACTTCTCCAGTTGATTTCGTTCCGTTTTGACTCCGTCTGATATTCCTTTTCCTCGAAACACTAAAATAGGCATAAAACAGCAAATCTAGGCTCGGCCTCCGGTTAATAGGTTAGTCCCAAAAATAATATAAAAGTGGATAATAAAGCCCAATATTGCCTAAAACAGTAGATAAAGTAGCATGGAGCAATCAAAATATATAGATACGTTGGAGACGTATCAGCACCCTAGGGTTTCCCCTAGGGGGGCGGCGGCTAGGGCAGATTGGATTTCCCTAGGGAAACCCTAGGGAGACTTGCCCCCCAAGCCAAGCAGGTAGAGGCTTGCCTCCCAAGCCAGGTGGAGGCGCCCCACCTCCCCAAGCAATGTGGGAAAAGGGTGTGGGGCGCACATCCCCTTAGTGTGCTGGTTTGCCCCCTCCCCTTGGCCCATGAGGCCCTGCAACACTTGTCGGGCCACCCGAAAACACCTTTCTATCATGCTGGCCATAGCCCGGTACCTCCGGAACACTTTCGGACTCCAATACCCTTCATACAATATATCGATCTTCACCTCCTGACTATTCCGGAGTTCCTCATCACATCCGGGATCTCATCCGGGACTCCGAACAACCTTCGGTAACCACATACTATTCCCATTACAACTCTAGCGTCACTGAACCTTAAGTGTGTAGACCAGACGGGTTCGGGAACCATGCGGACATAACCGAGATACCTCTCCGGCCAATAACCAATAGCGGGATCTAGATACCCATATTGGCTCCCACATGTTCCACGATGATCTCATTGGATGAACCACTATGTCGGGGATTCAATCAATCCCGTATACAATTCCCTTTGTCCATCGGTATGTTACTTGCCCGAGATTCCATCATCGGTATCCCCGTACCTCGTACAATCTCGTTACCGGCAAGTCTCTTTACTCGTTCCGTAACGCATGATCCCGTGGCTAACTCCTTAGTCACGTTGAGCTCATTATGATGATGCATTTCCGAGTGGGCCCAGAGATACCTCTCCGTCATACGGAGTGACAAAACCCAGTCACGATTCGTGCCAACCCAACAGACACTTTCGGAGATACCTCTAGTGCTCCTTTATAGTCACCCAGTTACGTTGTGACATTTGATACACCCAAAGCATTCCTACGGTATCCAGGAGTTGCACAATCTCATGGTCTAAGGAAATGATACTTGACATTAGAAAAGCTCTACCAAATGAACTACATGATCTTGTGCTATGCTTAGGATTGGGTCTTGTCCATCACATCATTCTCCTAATGATGTGATCCCGTTATCAACGACATCCAATGTCCATGGTCAAGAAACCACAACCATCTATTGATTAACGATCTAGTCAACTAGAGGCTCACTAGGGACATATTGTGGTCCATGTATTCACACATGTATTACGGTTTCCGGTTAATACAATTGTAGCATGAATAATTGACAATTATCTTGAACAAGGAAATATAATAATAACCAATTTATTATTGCCTCTAGGGCATATTTCCAATAGTCTCCCACTTGCACTAGAGTCAATAATCTAGTTCACATCACTATGTGATTGTAATGAATCCACCACCCATTGGGTTTGATCATATCTTGCTTGTGAGAGTTTATTAGTCAGCAGGTCTGAACCTTTCAGATCCGTGTGTGCTTTACAAATCTCTATGTCATCTTGTAGATGCAGCTACCACGCGCCATTTGGAACTATTCCAAATAACTGCTTTACTATACGAATCAGATTTACTACTCAGAGTCATCCGGATTAGTGTGAAAGTTTGCATCGACGTAACCCTTTACGACGAACTCTTTTACCACCTCCATAATCGAGAAAAATTCCTTAGTCTACTAGTTACTAAGGATAACTTTGACCGCCGTCCTGTGATCCATTCCTGTATCACTTTTGTACCCCTTGACTGACTCATGGCAAGGCACACTTTAGGTGCGGTACACAACACAACATACTATAGATCCTATGTCTAAAGCATAGGGGATGACCTTCGTCCTTTCTCTCTTCTACCATTGTCAGATCTTAAGTCTTAATCAATACTCACACCTTATAACACAGCCAGGAACTCCTTCTTTGCCGATCAATTTGAAATCCTTCAAAATCTTGTCATGGTATGTATTCATTTGAAAGTACTATTAAGCGTTTTTGATCTATCCTTATATATCTTGATGCTCAATGTTCAAGTAGCTTAATCCAGGTTTTCCATTGAAAAACCACTTTTCAAACAACCCTATATGCTTTCCAGAAATTCTACATCATTTCCGTTCAACAATATATCAACAACATATACTCATCAGAAATTCTATAGTGCTCCCACTCACTTCTTTGGAAATACAAGTTTCTCATAAACTTTGTATAAACCCAAAATCGTTGATCAACTCATCAAAGCGTATATTCCAACTCCGAGATGCTTACTTACTCCAGTCCTTAGAAGGATTGTTGGAGCTTTGCATACTTGTTAGCATCTTTCAGGACTGACAAAATCTTGTGGTTGTATCACATACAACCTTTCCTTAAGAAAATCATCGAGGAAACAATGTTTTGACATCCTATCTGCAAGATTCCATAAATAATGCAGTAAGTGCTAATATAATTCCAACAGACTCTTAGCATCGCTATGAGTGAGAAAGTCTCATCATAGTCAACTCCTTGAACTTGTCGGAAAACATCTTAGCGACAAGTCAAGCTTTCTTAATGGTGACACTTACCATCATTGTCCGTCTTCCTTTTAAAATCCATCTGTACCCACTAGCCTTACGACCATCAAGTAGTTCTTCCAAAGTCTACACTTTCTTTTCATACATGGATCCTCTCTCAGATTTTATGGCCTCGAGCCATTCGTCAGAATCTGGGCCCACAATCGCTTATCCATAGCTCGTAGGTTCATTGTTGTCTAGCAACATGACCTCCAAGACAGGATTACCGTCACCAAGTCTCCACCATCCTCCCATTCAATTCTTTCGAGAGAAACTTTTCCTCGAGAAAGGACCTATTTATAGAAACAATCACTTTTGCTTCCGGATCTGAGATAGGAGGTATACCCACCTGTTTTGGGTGTCCTATGAAGATGCATTTATCCGCTTTGGGTTCGAGCTTATCAGCCTGAAACTTTTCCACATAACCGTCGCAGCCTCAAACTTTTAAGAAACGACAGCTTAGCGTTCTCTAAACCATAGTTCATACGATGGCATCTCAACGAAATTAGGTGGTGCCCTATTTAAAGTGAATGTGGCTATCTCTAATGCCTAACCCATAAACGATAGTGGTAATTCGATAAGAGACATCATGGTATGCACCACATCCAACAGGGTGCAGCTATGATCTTCGGACACACCATCACATTATGGTGTTCCAGGCGGCATTAGTTGTGAAACAATTTCCACAATGTCTTAATTGTGTACCAAATTCGTAACTCAGATATTCATCTCTATGATCATATCATAGACATTTTATCCTCTTGTCATGACGATCTTCAACTTCACTCTGAAATTACTGAAACCTTTCAATAATTCAGACTTGTGTTTCATCAAGTAAATATACTTAGCATCTACTCAAATCATATGTGAAGTAAGAGCATAACGATATACAATGCGTGCCTCGGCATTCATTGGACTACACACATCAAAATGTATTACTTCCAACAAGTTGCTTTCTTGTTCCATCTCACTGAAAACGAGGATTTTCAGTCATCTTGCCCATGTGGTATGATTTGCATGTCTCAAGTGATTCAAAATCAAGTGAGTCCAACGATCCATCTGAATGGAGTTTCTTCATGTGTATATACCAATAAACATGGTTCGCATGTCTCAAACTTTTCAAAAAATGAGTGAGTCCAAAGATCCATCAACATGGAGCTTCTTCATGTGTTTTATACCAATATGACTCAAATGGAAGTGCCACAAGTAGGTGGTACTATCGCTACTATCTTATATCTTTTGGCATGAACATGTGTATCACTACGATCGAGATTCAATAAACCATTCATTTTAGGTGCAAGACCATTGAAGGCATTATTCAGATAAACAGAGTAACCATTATTCTCCTTAAATGAATAACCGTGCTACTCTTAGATATCGGGTTCCGGCAAAACCCTTAAGGTTCGAACTCTGGGGTGCGTGCGAAGATCTTCCCTCTACCGATCCACGTCCCAACGCCTTGCTGAGAATCTAAGATACACGATGAACAACACAAGGGACGCAAGGTTTATACTGGTTCGGGCCACCATTGTGGTGTAATACCCTAATCCAATGGGTGGTGTGGTGGATTGCCTCAGGGGCTGATGATGAACAGTACAGAGGAAGAACAACCTCCCGAGGGGTGTTCTTGTGGTGATGTGCTTGGAGAGGAATTACTCCGTCCAAGTTGGCTCTAGGTCAGATCCAGATCCCCCCTCTACTGTGGTGGCTATCCCTATATCTAGAGGCCCTGGTCCTCTTCCCAAATATTGAGCGGGAAGAGCGCCAACAACGGCCATTTTGAAGGGGGGCATCTAGTACAAGTTATCCTGACTAAAGTTGGTCTTCGGCTGCCAAAGGCACGGGCGATGACGCCGTCTTGGGCTCCATGGTGACCTCTGTCCTGCCACTCTGCTGGTCTTGGTCTCGTTGCACCGAAATGGTAGCCTTTGCTTGATGCCTCGGTACTCCATGCCTGCGCTTGCCCCCTTTGCACCAAAGAAAAAACAAGGACACTGCAAAGGCTAGCGCCCACCTGGCACCCGCTTGGTCTCGATCATCATGGCTTGCGTCATGAGCACCTCACAAGGTACCCTTGCCTTGATCTCTCCGCCTCCTCACGAGCTGGCCTGGTGAGGCCGTTCCTGAGGAAGAGTTGCGTCGTCTGCACCGCGAGGCTTGGCCCCTTGCGAGGGTCTTGAGCTTGAGTTGATGAATATGGGCCGTACTAGGCCACCCCTTGAGCCACGCCGCAGGCCGCAAGCAGGCAAGTCTGGGGACCCCCGTTCCCAGAACGCCAACAATAGCCCCCCGGGCCCAAGGCGCCCTCGGACTTGGCTTAGCAGCGAAGCGAAAGGGCAAGTGCGGAGCGCCGCAGGCCCCAACAGCCTGCGACCTTGGTTGCCGCGTGGAGGTTGATTGGACGTGGGCGTTGTCGGTGTCAAAACCGGCGGATCTCGGGTAGGGGGTCCTGATCTGTGCATCTTAGGCTGATGATAACAGGAAGCAAGGGACGCAATGTTTACCCAGGTTCGGGCCCTCTCGATGGAGGTAAAACCCTACTTCCTTCTTGATTAATATTGAAGAAATGAGTAGTACAAGAGTAGATCTACCACGATATTGTAGAGGCTAAACCCTAAGACCTAGCCTATGATGGTATGATTGTAATCGTGATCGGCCTTCTAAGGACCAACCTCTCCGGTTTATATAGACACCGAAGAAGGCTAGGGTTTACATGGAGTCGGTTACAAGGAAGGAAACAATATCCGGATCGCCAAGCTTGCTTTCCACGCAAAGGAGAGTCCCATCCGGACACGGGACGGAGTCTTGAGTCTTGTATCTTCACGCTTCAATAGTCCGGACAATGTATACAGTCCGTCTGTCCAGACACCCCCTAATCCAGGACTCCCTCAGTAACCCCTGAACCAGGCTTCAATGATGATGAGTCCGGCCCGTAGTCTTGTCTTCAGCATTGCAAGGCGGGTTCCTTCTCCGAATACTCCAATGTACCTACTACGACGAATAGTGTCCGGCTCCCCATCAATGTTCCACTCCTTGGATTCGGCGCCTCAATAATGACCATCTCCACGCGTCAAGCGAATGCGAGGAGCTGAGGCATTTTTGCATTTGCCACCCCCGATCCTTCAGGCTGGCCGTCTATTTGAAGAGATGGGAATTCTCAGATCCAAACCTCACTCTCCCCCCTCGAGCAAGCATCCCACAGAGCGCTCCAGAAAAAACCATTCCAACATGGCCGGTCGTCGCAGCTCTTCTGCTCACTCTCCTCGCTGCGGCCGTAAGGGTCCGGACTCCGCCACTACTCTCGCAAGGATATTGTCCAGTTTATACAAAGGAGAAGAGGAAGAATTCCTTAACATTAAACCGCGGGACGGATTCTCCATGTACAACCCCCCAGAGTGGGTAAGTCGTCATTCCTTTCCCTGCTTCACTTACTTTAGCACTCTCTGCTAAGATTACCCACATCGATGTTTCTGAGCAGGAACTGAGGAGGGCCGTAGAAGAAATCTTCAGCCCCTCCCCGCAGCCAGAGGACCCTGGAAGGGCCCTAAATCCAGGACTCGAAGAAGATCCGAATATAACCGTGGAGCTTGTCAACGGGGTATTTTATCAAGCGAGCTGTGATGGTGCCTCAGTGGCCATTATTGCCGACTATCCCAGACTGCTCCCTGTGTCGCGTGTAAGCCAAACTAAAAACCCTATCCTCTGAAGAGGACTCCCCTCAGGTGCCATGCCTTACCCTTGAGGCGTCGTGTTGTTTGCAGAGAAAACGGTCAGAGCGCGGGGCCAAGCCCCTAGGGACTCGTCGACCACGGGCGTCCGGATCGGGCAGGCTCAAGAGGAAGGCAATGAGGGTCGACACACCGCTGCAGAGGTAAAGCAAAAAACCTGTCCTGTGATTATTATATTTGAAGTATAACGGCGCCCTTTGTGTCCTAGCAGGAAGAGGAGTAGCCGGACTATATCCGGGGATCCCACCAATCACGCCTCCACCTGCCGGGTTCCAGAACTGGCTTCGAGAGCAGAGGCGGACACGGGGCCAGTACCGCATAGTTCTCCGACAGAGGATGCGGATATGCTATTGGCCATGAACTCCGAAGTAGAGAGCGCCATGAATCACCGGTGCCGGAGGGCCGTGCTTCGGAACAACATCTTCTCCGAAGAGGCATTTAATGCCTTCAATTCGGGGGACGCATACATCCGAGCAGCTCAAGGAGGGCTTGCCCGAGCGACGGACCAGTATACCAAAGATATACGGGTAAGAAATTTTGATAAGTATGTATAACAGTAGCCCTTGAGACTTGAAATGGTTGGAACAACTGTTTTAAGGATCAATTTATGCACAGATCCTTGTAGATAAGAATGAACAATTGGCTCGGGAGCTAGAGGAATGCAAGGCCCAGGTGAGGGACACGGGTGCCAAGTTAGAGGAATCCCAAAAGGCCTCATCTGGTAACGTTTGTCTCAATTGTACGAAGATGCACCAGGTATTAAATGATTCATATAACAAGTCTAACAGAGAATTCTGCAGACAATCCCGGGGTGAATCCGGAGGGCGTAACGAATGACAACTCGCATCTCAAAAGGTAGCTAAAGGCCGGCGAGCACATTCTTATGCAAGTTAGGCAGGAGAAGAACAATCTTCAAGATGCCAATTTTCGGCTAGACGTAGAATTGAAGGACGTCCGCGCTCAGCTGGCGGACTCCCTGAAGGAGAACAAAAGGCTTCGATGCGGAATTTATGGTAAGTATCCAGACGAACTATATTATAGTTCGGCGAGGAAGTATATTGAAAGAATTTTGCTTGTATGAATGTTAACGGGTCGCCCCGGGGAGGAGATGCCCTCATCTACGGGCGATTTGCTACAAGACCTTTCGCAGTTGCACGAGCGAGCTCGGCGGGTGATGCACGGCGTTGCTCAAGCCTTGTGGCCAACAAGTTCCCTGCCGAATGGCATGGGGGAGCTTTTGGATATGCTTCAAGGAGCACGGCGGCGCTTCCGATTGTGGAAGGTGTCAGCTTGCCGGCAAGGTGCAAGAGAAGCCTGGGCTATGGTGAAGACGTGCTACACCAGGCTAGACCCGAACCATAGGGCCGAAGTAGGACCGGTGGGGCCCGATGGGCAATAAATTCCCGTAAGTCTGGTATATGACCAGGTAGCGTTAGCCGCCAAGTATTCTCAATAGGATTGTAAGCTAGATAGCCTGCTGGATGGTATAGAGGAGGAATATAGTCAGTCTAGGTGACTGCATAATTCGATGGGCATAAGTAGCCCCTAGCCGGATTAAAATCATTTGTCATGGCGGACCTTTTCGCTTCAGCCCCCGGATACTACAGTCTGGGGTGTGTCCGAATACCCACTCAGTTATACAAAACCGGGGTATGCGTGGAAACCAGGCGTAGGGGTCATAAGTGCTTGAACAGACAAGTACCCAACTAGGTATGTTATATTACATGGATAGTAAGAAACATCTTCCAGGGAGAATAGTTCCGTTAGGGGTTCCTTTCCCTAGGTACGCATGCGACAATGCACATGTCCGGACTGCGAACAATGGCGCAGGATACAAGACTTCTGGGGATTTATGTTGTAATAAACGAATACATCTTTTGTTCACAGACCGAATATTCTCTTAAGGAAACTAGCTTTCGGCTTCATCCAATCTGAGGTACACATCCGGCTGAACCGGCAGTAACAATCGCAGAGGTGCTCCCCTTATGCCCTAGCCGAATTAACGGGAACGTAGGGCATAAACACAAGAGCCAGGCAACCCAGCTTGGCCACATCTTAAGTCATATCGATGGATATAATGGTGAAGAAAAGGCACATGTGGAAAAGAAATGCACATGTGATGGGCGAAAAGCCATTAGAATAATTATTTTTAGCTTCCATATAGGAAGCCCCCAGGTGCTGCTTACACACATAGTGCGGCTGGAATTATCTGGAAGTCCATACTATATTAAATATGTTGTGTGAAGAGGAAGAAAAGTTGAATAAGGAAAAGGGATGGAGCATAAATAAAAGGGAGGGAGTAAGGAGACGAACATTGAGTTCGGCGTTAGGCGCAGAATCTCTGGAGTCTTGCCGCGTTCCATGGGTTCGACTCAAGTCTGTTATCGGATGCATTACATAAGCGGTACGCTCCTCCGGTGAGAACTTTGTCAATGACGAAGGGACCTTCCCACTTGGGTTTGAGCTTGTCCTTCTTCTTCTCTGGTAGGCGTAGAACGAGTTCGCCAATATTGTAAGTTTTGGCCCGTACTTCTCTGCTTTGGTATCATCGAGCCTGTTGTTGATAGAATGTGGAGCGGGCTTTTGCGACGTCGCGCTCCTCCTCCAGGGCATCCAAGTTATCCTGCCGATCTAATTCGGCTTCCTTCTCTTCATACATGCGTACACGTGGCGAATCGTGTATTATGTCGCAGGGTAGTACTGCTTCCGTGCCGTACACCATAAAAAATGGTGTGTATCCGGTGGTGCGATTCTGCGTGGTCCGCAACCCCCAGAGCACGGAGTTGAGCTCCTCGACCCAGTGCGTATCTGACTCTGTCAAAGATCGCACTAGTCTGGGTTTGATGCCGCTCATGATGAGACCGTTTGCCCGTTCGACCTGGCCGTTTGTTTGGGGATGGTAGACGGAAGCGTAATCGAGCTTAATGCCCATTTTGCCGCACCAAGTTTTCACTTCATCGGCTGTGAAATTGGAGCCATTATCAGTGATGATGCTATGAGGGACGCCGTATTGGTGTACGACCCCGGATATGAAGTCTATGACTGGTACGGATTCGGCCATTTTGACTGGTTTGGCTTCTATCCATTTGGTGAACTTGTCCACCGTGACGAATAAGTATTTTTTTCTTATGGCTTCCCCCTTTAAGAGGTCCGACCATATCCAGCCCCCAGACCGTGAAGGGCCAAGTTATGGGGATTGTTTGGAGAGCGGTAGGGGGCATATGACTCTGATTGGTGTAGAGCTGGCAACCAACGCAGTGTCGGACAAGGTCCTGTGCGTCTGCTCGGTCCGTCGGCCAATAAAAGCCTATACGGAAGGCCTTGCTGACTAGTGCTCGAGCCACGGCGTGGTGCTCGCCCAGTCCGGCATGTATTTCATCCAAGAGCTGCCGCCCTTCCTCTTCGGAGATGCATCTTTGGAGCACTCCGGTAGCACTTTTCTTGTAGAGTTCGCCTTCGTGGACCTTGTAAGCCTTAGAACGGCAGACGATGCAGCGTGATTCATTTTGGTCCTCGGGGAGCTCCTGCCTATTTAGGTAGGCCAGGAAAGGTTCAGTCCACGGGGCAACTATGACCATGATTTCGGGGGCCGAAGATGTAATTCCGGTGGCAGAGCCTCCGATTATGTCTGACGGTTCGGAATCTGGGGGATGAGTTCGGGTTCGTGCTAGTATTGCCGGACTCCCCTTCCCATACTACGGATGGTTTGAACAACCTTTCCAGGAATATGTTAGGTGGGACAGGGTCGCGTTTAGCGCCGATGCGGGCGAGGACGTCAGCCGCTTGATTGTTTTCTCGAGCCACATGGTGGAATTAGAGCCCCTCGAACCGAGCTGACATTTTGAGGACGACATTATGGTAGGCCGCCATTTTCGGATCCTTGGCATCAAAGTCTTCGTTAATTTGTGATATTGCGAGGTTCGAATCCCCGCGCACTTCCAGGCGTTGGATGCCCATAGAGACTGCCATCCGAAGACCGTGCAACAGAGCCTCGTATTCGGCTGCATTGTTGGAGTCTGTGTATAATATTTGGAGGACATACTGGACCGTGTCTCCGGTGGGAGATGTCCGGACTACACCCGCTCGTAATCCGGCCAGCATTTTAGAGCCGTCGAAGTGCATGATCCAGTTGGAATACGCGCCGTACTCTTTAGGTAGTTCGGCTTCTGTCCATTCGGCGACAAAGTCTGCCAGTACTTGCGACTTGATGGCCCGCCGTGGTTTGCACGTTATGTCGAACAGAAGGAGCTCGATGGCCCATTTAGCAATCCGGCCGGTAGCGTCGCGGTTATTTATTATGTCATTGAGTGGTACTTCGAAGGCCACCGTAATCGAACACTCTTGAAAGTAGTGCCGCAGCTTACAGGATGCCATTAACACCGCATATGCTATTTTTTGGTAGTGTGGGTATCGGGATTTGCATGGGGTGAGGACCGTGGATACGTAATAAATCGGCTTTTGGAGCGGGAATTTGTATCCGTCAACATCTTGTTCGACGACGAGCACTGCGCTTACAACTTGATGTGTTGTAGCTATGTACAGTAGCATAGGCTCGCCGATGTTTGGCGCTGTTAGGACTGGATTACTGGCCAGTAAGGTCTTTATTTCATCGAGTCCGGACGTGACTGCATCCGTCCACACTAAGTGTTCGGTGCACCGAAGGAGGCGGTAAAGAGGTAATGCCTTTTCTCCTAGCCTGGAGATAAAGCGGCTGAAAGCGGCCACGCATCCAGCTAGTTTCTGGATGTGCTTGAGGTCAGTTGGTATAGCCAGCTGTGATAGAGCTCGGATTTTTGCCGGATTCACTTCAATTTCTCTATTGGAAACAATGAAGCCTAGCAGTTTCCCCGAGGGGACGCCGAAAACGCATTTTTCCGGATTCAACTTGATGTCGTATGTCCGGAGGTTATCAAATGTAAGCCTCAAGTCATCTATTAAGGTTTCTATGTGTCTTGTATTGATGACCAGGTCGTCCACGTATGCCTCCACTGTTTTGCCGATTTGTTTTTCCAGGCATGTTTGAATCATGCGTTGATAGGTTGCACCGGCATTCTTAAGCCCGAAAGGCATAGTGTTGAAGCAAAAAGGGCCATATGGCGTTATGAAAGCTGTTGCAGCTTGGTCAGACTCTGCCATCTTTATTTGATGGTATCCAGAGTATGCGTCGAGAAAACACAGCTAGTCGTGTCCAGCTATGGCATCGATGATTTGATTGATGCGAGGGAGGGGAAATGGATCCTTGGGGCAAGCCTTGTTGAGGTCTTTGAAATCAACGCATAGGCACCAGGATTTGTCCTTCTTTGGTACCATTACCAAATTTGCTAGCCAATCCAGATGTTTGATATCTCTGATGAATCCGGCCTCAAGTAGCTTGGCTAGCTCTTCCCCCATTGCTTGTCGTTTAGGCTCTGAAAATCGCCTTAGGGTCTGTTTGACAGGTTTGTATCCCTTTAGTATGTTAAGGCTATGTTCGGCCACTCCGTGTGGGATGCCCGGCATGTCCGATGGGTGCCAGGCGAAAATGTCCCAATTTTGGCGTAAAAAGTCCCGTAGTGCGGCGTCCATTGCGGGGTTCAACTGTGTCCGGATGGAAGCTGTCTTCATGGGGTCCGTTGGATGGACTTGGAATTTGACTATCTTGTCTGCAGGTTTAAATGAGGTGGACTTGGGTCGCTTGTCGAGTATCACGTCATCCCTGTCCATGGTGGCCTGCAGCGTTGTTAATTCTTCGACTGCTAGGGCTTTGGATAATGCTTCCAGGGCTAGTGCTGCAGTTTTGTTTTCGGTGCGAAGTGTGACGTCCGGATCACTGGCTAGAGTGATGATTCCATTGGGCCTGGGCATTTTAAGCTTCATGTACCCATAATGGGGTATAGCTTGAAAGCTTGCGAACGCGTCTCGCCCTAGAAGGGCGTGGTATCCGCTGCTAAAAGGAGCTACCTGGAATGTGATTTCTTTGGACCTGTAATTCTCCGGGGTGCCGAATACCACATCGAGTGTGATTTTTCCCGAACACCGCGCTTCCCGACTAGGGATAATTCCCCTGAAGGTTGTGCCGCTTTGCTCAATGCAGCTTTTTTCAATTTCCATCTTGTTGAGCGTTTCTTCATAGATCAAGTTTAATCCGCTTCTGCCGTCCATGAGTACTTTAGTGAGCCGAAAGCCATCCACGATTGGGCTAAGGACCAGAGAGGCTAGTGTCCGAACAGTCTGGAATTGAGGTTCATCACTGGCATTGAAAGTTATAGCAGTGTCGTTCTAGGGGTTTATTTTTGCCACATGGCAGATTTTAGTGGAGCTTCGATGAGCTCTCTTGCGCCTATTGTTTGAGGCGAAAGTCTCGAAGACCATTAGTATCGTATTGTGCTCATTGGCGGGATGTTGTTCTCCTTTATGGCCCACAAGAAGATCCTCGCCACTTTTTGCAACCTGCCGGAGTATCCAACATGCCATAAGGCTATGAGTTCATGTTGTGTCCGGAGCGCTGTGGAGTTTACATGGCCCATTGAGCCATTCTTCCAATACGGTTCCCCGCCCTAGGGTGTGCTTTGGTTTCTTGGGAACTGGATCAGCCAACTTACGAGAGTTCGCCCGTTTAGTTCAGACAAAGGTTCTGGTGAGGGCCGTACTATCCCAAAATTCTGTTTGGGTTTTCCAGACGCTTTCCATCGCACAGTACTTCTGTACTATGGTTGCCAAGTCCGCAAAGTGTACTATGTCACGGCGACTTATAGCATTGATGAGTCCTTTGTATGTGCAGTTTTAGCATAAAAGTGAGACAACGTCTTCCTCGCGGTAGTCCTTGACTTTGTTTAGCACAAGGAGGAATCTGGCCCAGTAGCGATGTACTGTCTCCTGGGGCTCTTGCCTGATGTGGGAGAGACGGCTTAAGTCCGGGTGGGTGTTGTTAGCTGAATCTGGATCCTGATCCGATCTAGCACCCAGGGGCATGGGAGGCTCCGAGTCTGACGGTCCAGGATCCGGAGTGTTGCCCAATTTCTTCGGCCCAATGCCCGATTCTAAGTCCGGGACCCGGGTCATGTCTTCCATTGGGCAGGTGTTCGGCTCAAGGATCTCTGTGATCCAGACATGGTTCATCCTCAAAGTTGAGGGATAGTCCGTGTGTGGTTCATCCACTACTGCTATCTCATGGGTGGCCGGCGGGGATCTAATGTCCCCTTGGTCAGGTTTAAGCCCGATCCGGCCATAATCTATAGTGACTCCCAGAGCGGCGATGCGATCCAAGAGCTCATTAAGGGAGGAGAGCTCCATCGGATCCATCTGTTCAGCGAGTTCCGAACAGACGCGAAGGTTATGCTTGATGACCTGAGAGGCCATCGTCAGCCCGGCCGCCGATGGGGCAGCCATGATGAAGCCGCCAAGTCAGAGAGTTTGGCCTACAGCCAGAGCTCCCCCCGAGGTAATGTTGTCCTTGACGACAAGACGAGCCATCGAGCCTTGCGGCGACGACACAGAGGAACTCTCAATGAAAGCACCAATGTTGGTGTCAAAACCGGCGGATCTCGGGTAGGGGGTCCCGATCTATGCGTCTTAGGCTGATGGTAACAGGAAGCGAGGGACGCAATGTTTACCCAGGTTCGGGCCCTCTCGATGGAGGTAAAACCCTACTTCCTGCTTGACTAATATTGAAGATATGAGTAGTACAAGAGTAGATCTACCACGAGATCGTAGAGGCTAAACCCTAAGAGCTAGCCTATGATGGTATGATTGTAATCATGATCGGCCTTCTAAGAACCAACCTCTCCGGTTTATATAGACACCGGAGAGGGCTAGGGTTTACATGGAGTCGGTTACAAGGAAGGAAACAATATCCGTATCGGCAAGCTTGCCTTCCACGCAAATGAGAGTCCCATCCGGACACGGGATGGAGTCTTGAGTCTTGTATCTTCACGCTTCAATAGTCCGGATGATGTATACAGTCCGGCTGTCCGGACACCCCCTAATCTAGGACTCCCTTAGGCGTCTCCGCTTTTCCATGCTCCCCCTATATCCGCCTGGCTAGGCGGCCACGAAACTGCACACGGTTATTCCTTCCTTGCTGCCCGCGCACTTCCTTTTCCCCTTTATTTCTTGAGCATCTGCTTCTGCCTCCAATCCATCTTGAGCTCTGCCTTCCTTCCATTGCCATGGCGCCAACAAAAAAGGACAAGGGGAAGAAGCCTGCGCCTTCGGCCAGCTCGCTCTCGGCAGCTGCGCCCGTCGTCGACCAGTTGATGATACTTAGTCTGGAAACCTTGGACAAGGTCCGCTCCGCTCTCGCTTCCAGCTTCAATGAGTGTGGAAGGATGACGGCTTGGCCCGCGTCCCATGCCTCCTTTGACAGGATCGTCACGGAGGTTCTATTCTTCGCCGACGCCCTGTCGGCGGGCTTGGTTCCTCCTTTCTCTGCCTTCTTCAATGCGGTGCCTTCCCACTACCGGATCCATATGATGTAACTCGGTCCCCAATCCATTACTCTTCTTGCCATCTTCGCCTTCGTCTACGAGGCCATAGTGGGCATCCCCCCTTCCGTTGCTCTTCTGCGCCACTTATTCTCCCTGCGCCTGACTGACCCATCTCAATGCTCGGGGTGCATGAGCTTCCAGGCCGTGCCAGAGACGGCCGCCTCGGGGATTGACTGTGGCCTCCCACCTTCCATGAGCGGGTTCCGAGAATAGTGGATGTACGTGGATGTCGGGGTGCCCAGCCCCCTGCTCGTGCACCCGACATTGCCTGCTATCCTCAATCCAGGCTGGGGTCACGAGAAGCTCACGAGCCAAAAGCTCACCTTTATCTGGTGCCACTTTGAGAGGTTGAGGACGCTTGGCGTGACGGTGCCCTAGGTGGCGAAGGAGATCCTACAGTCTCGCATCGCTCCTCTCCAGTGCCATTCCCGTCCGATGTGGACCTTGACTAGGCATCAAGACCGCATGAGGCTCCAGGAGGGGGATCTTGCGCCTGAAACGCTGAGGAAGGTACTGAAAGTCTTGACTGGCGACCCCTCTCCAGGAAGTGTCTGGCATGGGGGTGCCCTCTTGTATCTTTGCTCAGGCAGGGCCAAGTTCGCGAGCTAGATGCCCCGCTTCGACGAATGGGGGTTGCGCCCAGCTGACCTCGTTGGGCCCCGCGAGAATCCAGTTGTCGTGGCTCCTCCCCCCGTCGCCCACGTCGATCTCGCCCCAGGAGGTGGTGCAGGGAGGCAAGCATCGCCGGGAGCTGGTGGGTCTGGTGTCGAGATGCCAATGTCATGCGGGGCTCCCGAGGCGTCATCCTCGAGAGCTTGCAAAACCTGCCCTGAGGTGGTAGGTGATGAGGGGACGCAACCTGCGGCTCCCGAGACCGAAACTCCCAAGGCCTCGGCAGGCCACCAAGGGGTGGTACCTTATCGCTCCTCCCAGTCTGGCGCCCTTGATGCAAGTCACCTCAGTGCTTCTTCGTCCATGCCTCACGTCGGCCCTCACGTCGAGAGCTTGGGCCAGTTCCGCATAGACTTCGATGCCCTCCGCAAGAGGAAGGAGGCGTCGGGTGGCAGTGATCGCCCCTGTCGACCGTTGAAGCACAGGAAGTACTTCGCCATGGACGAGTAAGTTCCCCCTTCTTATAACTCCTTGTTTGTTGTTCCCTTCGCTGACTGTGGTCTCTCAGGATCCCTCCTGCCAAGCCTGTGGAGCCGGCCAAGATGCCACCTCCTCAGGCTTCACCTTCATCGCTGACCTTGAGCGCACCGAGCCTGTGCGCCACCCCCGACGTGAGTTTGGCTGGAGAGGTGGGCCAACCTGCAGTGTGCCTTGAGCTTGTGCGCTCGCCGTTCTTCCTTCGCGAGCTTTCCCGGGGCATGACCAGCTTGCCCCGGGCTCCTCCCTTGATCATGGACGGCGAGTGATTGAAGTCGATCTTCGGCTCCCCCTCTGGGGATGGATCAGTGCCGGGCTGGGTCCCTCGTGGGGCCCGTCTGGCGATCCTGGGGGTGCCAGCCCCCTGCCGAGTGGGGGCCAACCACTTTAGGCCCCTCCGCTGACACCGATGGCGGAGGACGACATTGACGACGTGCTCAGGCGTGCGCGGGAGCGCATCGCCATCCGCCGAGAGTTTCTCCGGAAGGCGATGGACGCGATGAGCCAGCTTGATGGAGAGCTTGCGGATGTGGACGCGTGTCTTGAATCCAAAGGTCTGTAGCTAGTCGAGGCGTGGCACAAGCTGAAAGTGGCCGTCAGTCTTGCGCGCCACCAGCGTGATCTTGACAACATGAAGGCCGAATCATCTCTTGTGGCCTCGCGAAAGGCCTGCTCCCGAGCCATCGAAGAGGCTCAAGAGGCAGACCGACAACGCGAGATCGCGGAGGAGAGCACGTGGGAGCTTCAAGCCTGGTGCAATTCCCTGGAGCAGCAAGTGGAGCTGCGCCAAGCCGCCCTTGCCTCACTGAAAGGGGCGCCCGCCAAAGAGGAGGAGCTCCAAAAGCGTGAGGAAGCGCTGACGCTGGAGGCTGCCGTGCGCAACCTCGATCTTGAACGGTTGGAGACAAGGGAGCGCCAGGTTACCCAGGCGGAGGACGATGTTGGGGCGCGGGAGGTCTGGATCCAAGAAGAGATCGACCACCGCGTGGCAGAGGCTCGCGCGGGTCTTGAGCACGAGTATGAGGAGAGGTTGGAGTTGATCAAGGCCGAGGCTGCGGGCAGGACTGCTGCTCTTAGGACCAAGCTGACCGAAGCGATGCAGCGTGCTGAGACCACCGCAGCCGCCTTAGGCACGGTGCAGGCTGAGCTGGCCTCCTCCCGCGCCGAGCTGCTTCTCCTCCAACGGAGGGTTGATGATGCCGAGTCCGTTGCGCAGCAGAACGAAGATGAGATTCCCCAGCGGCAGACGCTGGAGCACATGCATGGCCCCATGCTCCGAACACTCAGGGAAAGGGCCAACATGACCTTGGGCAACATCTGCGAAGCGGCCGCTGAGGAGCCTCACTTGACCAACTACGTCGGTAATCTCCAGTTCTTCACTGACGTGGTGACGCATCTGGAGAATCGCTCTGAGAGGGCTCGCCATCTTGTCGAGGAGCAGAGCCGCGGCCTGCTCTCACGGGCATTCTCCCGTGTCTTCAGCCATCTTAAGAACATCGACCCTCTCTTTGACTTCGACGCCGCCATCGCCCCGGTGCCCGAGGCCATCCGAGGCGACCTGGCGCGGTGGGTGGAGGACAACGTGGATGCACTTGTCCGGGCCTTCACCTCTGATGATGATGGGGTGGTTGTTGCTGCTGATGAAGGTGTCGTGGTGGATGGTGGAGAAGATGGTGCCAACGACGGCGAGGGTGAGGCCAGCGACAGTGACAGTGGGACCTGCGACGCTTCTAGAGGCGACCAAGAGGATGCGGTGAGCGACATGTCCGACTGATCCTACGCCCCCTGCTGTTTATCCTGCGCAGAAAAGCTCGGGCGTGGCCCTGAAGGTTGTAAGAGCATTTTGGGAGGGGAAGCCCCTCATGTAAAAAGAATTGTTTTCCACGCGTTGTTAAGGACGGCACCGGATGGGTGCCCATATGATGTTATGGGCTTTGCGATGAGTTGGTTGTTGTGATTAACCTTTATCTTAGGCGAGCTTCGTGGAGGCTTGTGGCGACTCTCTGAGGGTCCCTCGGGAGACCTGTTGACCATGTGGCGAGAGCCCTGTGAGAGCGAGCGCCGGCAGCGGGGCGGCATGCGCGTGTGTGCTGGGCCTGGCTCTGCCCGCGAGGGGCTCGCGAGGGGTTGGCAGCTAGGTTGAATTCCAACTTGAGCGGGAACCAGAACACGAGAAAGCACGCGAACAAGACAAGATACCCCTCCCTGCATACGCAAACACAAATTCAACTTCAACTTAAATTCAAGGCGAGAAAGTTCGACCACACAAAAGGAAGCAAAAACAAAAGGCCGCGTCCGGCACCTAGTCTAGTCTTCGACGTCTTCTCACCAGCACGGAGCTAAGTGCTGCCACTGGGCGTGGGAGGGAGCCCCCGAGGCCCGAGGGCAGCTATCCCGAGACTCCGGGGCGTGTATAGCCCCAACTCACTATTACATGAGAGTGTCACGAGGGCAGCTCTCCGGAGACTCCGGGGCGTGTACAGCCCCAACTCATTATTACATGAGAGTGTCACGGGTGGCGAGCTTCACAGGCACTGGGCCTTCTTCACAGGTACCGGCCTTGCTTCATATCGCCAGATGAGGGCCCCGCCTTGCGCCACCCTTAACCACCATTGACGGTGACTGGAAGCCAGGATGACGCCAATGGGGAAAAGGGGACGCCAGTGGTTCCCCCGATGACCACGGGTCCTCTGCCGGGGGCAGGCCTTGCGGCACCTCCCCGGCAGAGGGCCTACCTCCGAGGAACACCTTGTTCTGCGCACCGTGGGGAGGGGCCTGGCTCCCGGCCCCTCTCCTGCAGCCCCAAGTGCCCTCCTCTTGAGGGGAGGGATCCTGCCGCACTGGGGCAGCCTTCCGCTGGAGTGACCTGGACTTCCTGCGACCCATGGTTAGCATAAGCTTGCTCCTGAGGAATTAGCGGTACCCGGTAACTGCTGCCGCCGGCGCGGTTGGCGAGGCTTCCTTGAGGCTCCTGAAAGGGCTCGGCTTCTAGCATCTCTTCCTCCCAGCCTGGCCCAAGGAACGAGTCGTGGTCTTCTTCCAGTGCGTACTCCCGATCCAGCATGTGGGCCACATAAGCCTCCGGGGTCGCCGCCCCAAAGGCTTCACCGTAGTATCCCACACTCCACGTGGTTTGGCTTGAAGCACAATCTTGAGGGTGGTAGGGCGGCGGCCCGCCCGGGCCGTGGGCAGCGATGTGCATGCCCTCGCTTACCAGGGGCGGTGCTGGTGCAGCCTGTCGCCCGGTGCTGACGGCCAAGCTAGTGTTGATGAAGCCTTGAGTTACGCCTGGGGGTGCGCGGGCATGGATGGGCCCGCCGTGTGATCCGCACGGGGCCTGGGGCGGAAGCTGGACGCAGAACGGAGGTGCCCCTGAAGTAGCGGCATCTAGGAGCTCAGCGACGCGCTCCAACAGCACGTCGTGGCCTCTTTCCTGCAGCCTGCACCGTAGCAGTTCTCGAGCCACCGTGAGCGCGGCCTTCATGTTCACCTGCTCCCGTCAGGTGTGCGGTGCTGTGGCCGCGGCATGGTTTGAGGCCCTTGCTGCTGATCGTACCTGGCGCGGGGTGAGGGCAGGCGGCGCTTGACTGCGTCGCCCGCGCCCTGCAGCGTTCTATGGAGTGCGGGCTGCCTGAGGGATGGGGTTGAGGTCACCTTGGGCAGGCGGCGCGGCGTGGGCAGGCCATGCTGCCCAGCGGTCAGCGTTGGTCGTTGGGTCGCCGGACATGGAGGCGGCGAAGCGGTGGAACGCAGGACGGCGGAAGAAAGATTCCGGCACACCCCTACGTGGTGTGCCAAATGTCGGATATCGTGTTCCGGCAAAACCCTTAAGGTTCGAACTCTGGGGTGCGTGCGCAGATCTTACCCCTGTCGATCCACGTCCCAACGCCTCACTGAGAATCTAAGCTACACGATGAACAACACAAGGGACGCAAGGTTTATACTGGTTCGGGCCACCGTTGTGGTGTAATACCCTAATCCAATGTGTGGTGTGGTGGATTGCCTCAGGGGCTGATGATGAACAGTACAGAGGAAGAACAACCTCGCGAGGGGTGTTCTTGTGGTGATGTGCTTGGAGAAGAATTGCTCCGTCCAGGTTGGCTCTAGGTCAGATCCAGATCCCCCCTCTACTGTGGTGGCTATCCCTATATATAGAGGCCCTGGTCCTGTTCCCAAATAATGAGCAGGAAGGGCGCCAACAATGGCCATTTCGAAGGGGAACATCTAGTACAAGTTATCCTAACTAAAGTTGGTCTTCGGCTGCCAAAGGAACTGGCGATGACGCTGTCTTGGGCTCCACGGTGACCTCCATCCTGCCACTCTGCTGGTCTTGGTCTCGTTGCACCGAAATGGTAGCCTTTGCTTGATGCCTCAGTACTCCACGCCTGCGCTTGCCCCCTTTGCACCAAAGAGGAAACAAGGACACTACGTAGGCTAGCGCCCTCCTAGCGCCCGCCTGGTCTCGATCGTCATGGCTTGCGTCATGAGCACCTCGCGAGGTACCCTTGCCTTGATCTCTCCGCCTCCTCGCGAGTCGGCCTGGTGAGGTCGTTCCTGAGGAAGCCTTGCGTCGTCTGCCCCGCGAGGCTTGGCCCCTCGCGAGGGTCTTGAGCTTGAGTTGATGAAGATGGGCTGTACTGGGCCACCCCTTGAGCCACGCCGTAGGCCGCAGCCCGCAGGCAAGCAAGTCTGGGGACCACCGTTCCCAGAACGCCGACAACTGCGATAAACATAATCCAATCATGTCTATGCTTAACGCAAACACCAAATAACAATTATTTAGGTTTAACACCAATCCCAATGTCAGAGGGAGTGTGCGATGTTTGATCACATCAACCTTGGAAACACTTCCAACACATATCGTCACCTCGCCTTTAGCTAGTCTCTGTTTATTCCGTAGCCTTTTATTTCGAACACTTAGCAACCGAACCAGTATCTATTACCCTAGTGCTACTAGGAGTACTAGTAAAGTACACATTAATATAATGTATATCCAATATACTTTTATCGACCTTGCCAGCCTTCTCACCTACCAAGTATCTAGGGTAGTTCTGCTTCAGTGACCGTCCCCCTCATTACAGAAGCACTTAGTCTCAGGTTTGGGTTCAACCTTGGGTTTCTTCACTAGAGCAACAACTGATTTGCCATTTCTGAAGTATCCCTTCTTGCCCTTGCCCTTCTTGAAACTAGTGGTGTCACTAACCATCAACAATTGATGCCCCTACTTGATTTCTACTTTTGCGGTGTCAAACATCGTGAATAGCTCAAGGATCATCATATCTATCCCTGATATTTTATAGTTCATCATGAAGCTCTAGAAGCCTGGTGGCAGTGGTTTTTGAGAAAGATCACTATCTCATCTGGAAGATTAACTCCCACTCGATTCAATCGATTGTAGTACTCAGACAATTTGAGCACATGCTCAATGATTGAACTTTTCTCCCTTAATTTGCAAGCTAAGAAACTTGTCGGAGGGCACGAGCCTAAAATCTCAATTTCATCTCTTGGAACATCTCATATGTTCCGCGATGTTTCAAAAATGTCTTCGGCGCCTCAATTCTAAACCGTTTAACATTACACATTGAACTATCGCGTAGTCATCAAAACGTGTATGTTAGAAGTTCGCAACATCCACAGACGACGCTCGAGGTTCAGCACACCGAGCGGTGCATTAAGGACATAAGCCTTCGGCGCAGCAATGAGGACAATCCTCAGTTTACGGACCCAGTACGCATAATTGCTACTATCAACTTTCAACTAAATTTTCTCTAGGATCATATCTAAAACAGTAGAACTAAAGCGCAAGCTACGACATAATTTGCAAAGACCTTTTGACTATGTTCATGATAATTAAGTTAATCTAATCAAATTATTTAATGAACTCCCACACAGATACACATCCCTCTAGTCATCTAAGTGATACATGATCCAAATCGACTAGGCCGTGTCCGATCATCACGTGAGACAGACTAGTCATCAACGGTGAACATCTCCATGTTGATCGTATCTACCATACGACTCATGTTCGATCTTTCAGTATCTCATGTTCTGATGCCATGTCTGTATATGCTAGGCTCGTCAAGTCAACCTAAGTGTTCTGCATGTGTAAATCTGGCTTACACCCGTTGTTTGCAAATGTTAGAATCTATCACACCTGATCATCACGTGGTGCTTCGAAACACAAACTTTCGCAACGGTGCACAGTTAGGGGGAACACATTTCTTGAAATTTTAGTGAGGGATCATCTTATTTATGCTACCGCCATTCTAAGCAAATAAGATGTAAACATTACAAACATCACATGCAAATCATAAAGTGACATGATATGGCCAATATCATCTTGCGCCTTTGATCTCCATCTTCGAGGTGCGACATGATCACCATCATCACCAGCATGACACCATGATCTCCATCATCGTGTCTTCATGAAGTTGTCTTGCCAACTATTAATTCTACTACTATGGCTAACGGTTAGAAATAAAGTAAAGTAATTGCATGGCATTTATATTGACTCGCAGGACATAATAAATAAATTAAGACAACTCCTATGGCTCCTACCGGTTGTCATACTCATCGACATGCAAGTCGTGATTCCTATTACAAGAACATGATCAATCTCATACGTAACATACATAATTCATCACATCCTTTTGGCCATATCACATCACATAGCGTACCCTGCAAAAACAAGTTAGACGTCCTCTAATTGTTGTTGCTTGTTTTACGTGGCTACTGTGGGTTTTTAGCAAGAACATTTCTTACCTATGCAAAAGCCACAACGGTGATATGCCAATTGCTATTTACCCTTCATAAGGACCCTCTTCATCGAATCCGAACCGACTAAAGTGGGAGAGACTGACACCCGCTCACTACAAGAAATATGTCAACTTATGACCACCACTATTGGTCACTGAAAGGTCACAAATTTCCATTTATGACCTTTTTGTGACCAAAAACAGAAGGTCAAAAGCTGGCCGTCGTAAACTGACTATAGCGACCTTTCTTCTGGAATGGTCAAAGACGTTTACGACCAAAATATTCCTACTGTGGTGTTTTGGTCACTAGCAACCTCCCCCAGGCCACTTAGGCATCCGGCGTGGCAAGCTGATGTGGCACAAGATTCAGCCCGGTCCAATTCGGTTTTCTACATGGGCCGAGCCCAACAATTCAGCCTATTTGTGTTTTTTTGTCTGTCAATTTTTGGTTGGGTTCATGGGCCAAGTCCAATATTGCAGCCTTTTTATTGTTGGGTTGTGGCCTTCTTACCATCAATTGATTTTTTATTTTTCAATCATTTTATTTTAGAGCTGGTCCCACTAGTCAGATGGGCACCACACGTCAAAAATTTCAAAATATCTCAAATTATATTCATAAGTGGGACATAAATTGGTCCCTTCCATTTCACATCTTTTTAACATACATAATCACTTTCAAATAGGACGGGACAAATATAATTCATCAAATAACACTACATTTGTCTTTTATCTATTACAATATTACAATTTACAGTCTACTACAGAACCAAAAAACTCTTCGCTAAGTAGGGCTTCACTGATTCGCACTTGGCTTCATGGCTTCACACTCCAAAAAAATTAGGCCCGAAGCTCCTGTAAAAGAGTGAACAACTTCAATATTAGTGTACTAGTGCTGAGGCCAGAACCAAACAACTTTGATATTACAATAGAAAGAAGTCTCAGGTTTATCAAGCACAGCAAAACAGAAGTGTGACTGAAAACAAGAGAGGTCTCAGGTTTAGACTGAAAAGGAAGAGTTAGATATGCATGATGTCCCAGGTTTAAAGAAAAGATCAAGAGCACAATTTTAACAAGAGATATATAGTCAGTCCAATTGAACAAAAGCTGGACAGTAGCATTATGAGTATTTAAGTGGAGATGTAGCAGACAATCAAATGAATATATTATGGAGACCATGAATAAAATTAGGCAATCATCGATGGAGAGCTTCTAATGCTCCTAATTAAACAAACGGATATGTTTAGCCAACCAAGAAGGAAACACTAACCAAACAGTGGCAATTTGAGGTGGTGAGCTAGATGAGGTACAAACTGATATGACATTCAATCATCCGGTAGCAAAACAAGCTTACTAGCTACCTAGTACACTAGAATGTGACCATCCAACATGCACACACGCATCATGCAGGAACATATATGAACATTTTCTGTAAGGGGGACATCAAGACCTTGTTTTGGAAGGACTAAAGAGCACTTGAACGAGTTCTGGTTGTCAGGTGCTTCTTCACCATCAGGCTCATTTGTTGCTGCTGCTCATCCTCCTACTCCATCTACATGGACAAGAGCAAGTTAGTTGTTTGCATGGCATTCACTTAATAAAACTGCATGTATATTCATCTACATTACTTCTTCAGTATAGTACAGTACAAAGGATGGATGGGTTTGAGTTCAAATGTTTGCTTGCACATGTACTACTCATATACTTAGGCACATGGAAAATCAACTACAAGCAGGAACACGATGAGCCAGAACAAGCTAGTAAGACACTAGCACTAGAGCAACCATAATATGAAGCAAACAGAGGAATCACAAGGTAATTCTACTAATTTCATTGAAACAATAGTGACAATTTTAGGCAGTGTGCTAGATGAGGTACAAACTGAGATGCCATTCAGTGAGATATAGTAAGAATGATTGTGGCAGTAGTAGATATAGTAAGAATGCAAAAGTACATTCAGTGAGAATTGTATTCTTCTAAGCTACCAGCAGAGAAGCAGAAAACAGACGAACAGCCTGGCCCTACATGTGAAATATTTTTCAATAAATGAACTCGTCTAAGAGGACATGACACAATATCTACCAACTACAAATCCCAGGAAATATCTACTAGCACAGTTAACCAGAACAATTACAAACAGCAGAGGAAATCATGAAAAACATTGCATTTCACAAACTTCTGTCATGCATAAGACAGCCAGATACAAACTTGCATATAAGAACAGCATATATAGATGAATCATGAAAGAAATAGTCTATCTACTCTCGATGGACACACTGCACAAGCAACAGTCTTAAACAAACTATGCAGAAGTAATAGAGTTGATAAGCAGAGAACCTGTCGTCGTCTATTACTACTAGACACGCCGGACAGGATCAGCTGGCTAGCGTGCCCCGTGCGCGAGCCAACAGGGCGGCAGTGGTCAATCGGCTAGCTGGACGGGATGCAGACAGAGGAGGGAGAGCCGGCCGGCCCGGAGATGAAGCGCGAGAGGGGATCCGATTGGAACCTCGGTCGGCCGGCCAGGGCAGGAGGAAGGGGTTGGGGGAGTCCGTACCGGCGAGCAGAGCAGAGCGGAGGAGGCTTGTTCCGTCACGGCGACACCGTACCACGCCACGTCCTCCTTGGTGTTCACCCCCTCGACCTGCACCAACGACGTGCTCTCGTACTGGTTCAGCTTCGACCTGCAGATCAACCCCCCACATCGCCATCAGCGCGCCACCCAATCTCACCATGAAATGAATCGCCAGATCCGGCGAGAGCATGGCTAAGAACGGGGCTTCTCACCTCTTGAAGCCGAGGATGGTGCTCCGGACGTAGAGCCTGACGCGCTGCCCCGTGCATCCCTTCACCATGGCGGCTGCCACTGCTTAGGGTTTCAACGGGATGGGGACACGGGAGGGGAGGGGGGGAAGGGGGAGAAGGTTGGGCGCGGGGGGGGGGGGGGCGATGGGCGGTGCGGCGACGAGGGGAGAGGGAGAGGGGAGGCGAGGGGAGAGGGAGAGGGTGGCGGATCTGGATCTGGAGAGGGGAGGCAAGGCGGCAAGGGGAGAGGGAGAGGGATGGCCTCGTTCCCGACGAGATCGAGCTGGGATGTGGCCATGGACGTGCGGTTTGGTTGGATGAGGGAAGGGGAGGGGTGAGAGGAGTAGGGCGTGCGGGAGGCCATGGACGGCGGCCAGCTCCGCCGGAGGGAGGTGCCAGCGGCGATCTGGAAGGGAGGAGGCAGCTCTCCATCGGGCAGCGAGGAGATCTGGAAGGGAGGAGGCAGCGAGGAGATGGATGGGTTGGTGTGGGGGTGGGAAAGAAAGGAGGCGGGGGGTGGATGGAAAATGACCAGCTAGGGTTTCGGGGTTGGTGTGGACAGCCGTTGGATCCATGAGCATCCGACGGTGTATGATGCACGATCCGCGTGAAGGGTCTACAGACCAATCAGAATGCAGTATGATGCTATGACCATCTAAATTGGTCATAGTTGTTTAAAAATAATATGTTAAAATCATGACAGTTATTTTATGACCTGAGAAATTCAAAAAGAAAATAGAAAACCTTCTCATTATGTCACCAAAATGTGAACGAGTTTTCAGAAAAAAATAACAAACATGAAAAAAGATAAATATCTTCAAAAAGGTGTAGTGAGAAATGAGTTTTTTTTTGCAAAAATAAATATTTTTCATTTTTCGAGTGCCCAAAAGGAGGTATTTTGTGAAGGACCTCCCAATAATTGTTGCAAAATCGGACCAAATCATTTTTCTAAAATACTAGGCCATATTTAATGTACAATTGACAAAATGGTTGGGTGTCAAAAGTTTTGATCCACCTCTGGTGAAAAAGACAAATTCTCGCCGATTCAGTTGGAAGCGGGTCAAATTTGAACTGTAGGTTCCTCATAGTTTGCTATTTATTTTTTCCAAAAATCATTTCTAGGTACATAAGTACCTATTTAATCAGAGAAACGCCAAAAAAATTCCAAGATTCAACCACTAGCTAGGAACGGTCATTCCCGCCGTTTTGACCGCATTTTGAAACGGGCATAAAAAATTCAAAAAAATTCAAAAAATTGGGAAACCTTCGCATTGTGTCATTATATGTGGCCAAGTTCCCAGGAAAAATAACAAACTTGTAATACGGCAATTATTTTAAAAAAGTGTTCTCAGAAACGAGCTATCACGTGTGGAGATCAATGACTTTCAAGCCAAATGATCAATCTTATGGCCACATTCATGGCATAGTTTGTTCAAATGATCTCATACTGTGCACAAGAGTGCATATTGGAATGGCAAACAATGTTGTCTAAGGAAGTTTTCATTTTCTTTGGACGAAAAAACCATTTTCCATTTTTCGAGTGCCCGAAAGGAGGTTTTTTTGTGAAGGACCTCCCAAATAATTGTTGCAAAATTGGACCAAATCATTTTTCTAAAATACTAGGCCATATTTAATGTACAATTGACAAAATGGTTGGGTGTCAAAAGTTTTGATCCACCTCTGGTGAAAAAGATAAATTCCCGCCGATTCAGCTGGAAGCGGGTCAAATTTGAACTGTAGGTGCCTCATAGTTTGCTATTTATTTTTTCCAAAAATCATTTCTAGGTACATAAGTACCTATTTAATCAGAGAAACGCCAAAAAAATTCCAAGATTCAACCACTAGCTAGGAACGGTCATTCCCGCCGTTTTGACCGCATTTTGAAACGGGCATAAAAAATTCAAAAAAATTCAAAAAATTAGGAAACCTTCGCATTGTGTCATTATATGTGGCCAAGTTCCCAGGAAAAATAACAAACTTGTAATACAGCAATTATTTTTAAAATGTGTTCTCAGAAACGAGCTATCACGTGTGGAGATCAATGGCTTTCAAGCCAAATGATCAATCTTATGGCCACATTCATGGCATAGTTTGTTCAAATGATCTCATATTGTGCACAAGGGTACATCTTGGAATTCCAAACAATGTTGCCTAAGGAAGTTTTCATTTTCTTTGCACGGAAAATTCATTTTTCATTTTCCGAGTGCCCAAAAGGAGGTTTTTTGTGAAGGAACTACCAAATAATTGTTGCAAAAATGGACCAAATCAATTTTATAAAATACTAGGCCATATATAATGCACAATTGACAAAATTGTTGGGTGAAAAAAGTTTTGATCCACCTCTGGTGAAAAAGACAAATTGCCGCCGATTCAGCTGGAAACGGGTCAAATTTGAACTGCAGCTGCCTCATAGTTTGCTATTTATTTTTCCAAAAATCATTTCTAGGTACATAAGTATCTATTTAATCAGAGAAACACCAAAAAAATCCAAGATTCAACCACTAGCTAGGAACGGTCAAGCCCGCCGTTTTGACCGCATTTTGAAACGGGCATAAAAAATTCAAAAAAAAATCAAAAAATTGGGAAACATTCACATTGTGTCATTATATGTGTCCAAGTTCCCAAGAAAAATAACAAACTTGTAATACGGTAATTATTTTAAAAAAGTGTTCTCAGAAATGAGCTATCATGCGTGAAGATTCATGGCTTTCAAGCCAAATGATCAATCTTATGGCCACATTCATGGCATAGTTTGTTCAAATGATCTCATATTGTGCACAAGGGTGCATATTGGAATGGCAAACAATGTTGCCTAAGGAAGTTTTCATTTTCGTTGGACGGAAAAACCATTTTCCATTTTTCGAGTGCCCGAAAGGAGGTTTTTTTGTGAAGGAACTACCAAATAATTGTTGCAAAATTGGACCAAATCATTTTTATAAAATACTAGGGCATATTTAATGCATAATTGAAAAAATGGTCTGGTGTAAAATTTTTTGATCCACCTCTCGTGAAAAAGACAAATTTCTGCCGATTCAGTTGGAAGCGGGTCAAATTTGAACTGCAGCTGCCTCATAGTTTGCTATTTATTTTTTCCAAAAATCATTTCTAGTTACATAAGGACCTATTTAATCATAAATACGTGGTTTGGTGGCGATACGTCGAGGTTTGGGCGGTGGCCGAGGGCCCCAACTCTAGAGCGCGTAAACTCGCATGCCCGCCGCGTGGTCACCGCGTGACCGTGGCGTTGCCATGTGTTCTGGGTGGCCTAGGCATGTCTAGTGGGTTGGGCACTCCCCAGGTTGGTGCTAGGAAGAAAATTACAACATAAGATTCTCACGAGGAGACCGATCGATGCTCAAACATGAATTAGTAGCCAAGTGTTTGATTAGCGGTACAGGAAATGTACATGGCTAATGGGCGTGAGTTTTGGCTGAGGATGATCAGTTACTAAGAAGACCGTCTTCACAAATTTTCAGCTCAAAAGGAGGAGCCTAGGTGGTACTTGCTTTGCAAACCACCACACTGGACATAAATACGAATGTTGAAGCTTGGCTCAAAATAATGAATGTGGATTGAGCTGGCATTTGGTGGAGGATGGTTATTTGGGCATAGGAAAGCACTGTAGAAAATGGATACCATTTGGACATGCCAAAGTGGTACTTCCTTCACAAAGTGCTGCTCTGAACAGAATAGGAAAATGAATATTTTTGAATTAGTTTTGAACTAGGCAAGGAAGGTTTTCACATATTTGACGAAGATATGACCCAAAGAATTTATGAGATTTTTTTTGGGAATTTTGGGAATGACAGAAATATAGGTTGCTTCACAACCTAGGGCAAAAACTGCCACATGGACATGACACATAGGAAAAACTGATGAGGTGGCGCCTAGTCATAGCAACCCACCACAATTTACAAGGCTATGACCATCTATATTGGTCGTTAACAACTAGAAATAAGGCAGCAGACTAGCGCTGTTTGCTTTATGACCTTTTCGTGTGAGGAAATTATGACCTGTCTGACCAAAATGGTCGCAATGGTTTAGGGTTTGGAGCCCCCCGAACAGCTTTTGACCAATTGGTCTGAAATGGTCATAAATTTATGACCAATTCTTCGAGGGTCAATGACAGAAGGTCATAAGTTGACATATTTCTTGTAGTGGCTAGCCACCTTATGCAACTAGTGCATGTCAGTCGGTGGAACCTATCTCACGTAAGCGTACGTGTAAGGTCGGTCCGGGCTGCTTCATCCCACAATACTGCCGAATCAAGATAAGACTAGTAAAGGTAAGAAAATTGAACAAATCATCGCCCACAACTACGTGCGTTCTACTTGTGCATAGAATCTACGCATAGACCTAGCTCTGATACCACTGTTGGGGAACATAGTAATAATTCAAAAAAATTCATACGTGTCACCAAGATCAATCTAGGAGATGCCAGCAATGAGAGAGAGAAGGGAGTGCATCTTCATACCCTTGAAGATTGCTAAGTGGAAGCGTTACAAGAACGCGGTTGATGGAGTCATACTCGCGGTGATTCAAATCGCGGAAGATCCGATCCAAGTGCCGAACGGATGGCACCTCCGTGTTCAACACACGTACAACCCGGGGACGTCTCCTCCTTCTTGATCCATCAAGGAGAGAGGAGAAGTTGAAGGAGAACTCCGGCAGCACCACGGCGTGGTGGTGGTGGAGCTCGTGGTTCTCTAGCAGGGCTTCGCCAAGCACTACGGAGGAGGAAAAGGTGTAGGAAGGAGAGGAAGGGCAGCACCAGGGCATGTAAGGGTGCAGCTGCCCTCTCTCTCCCTCACTATATATAGGGGAAGGTGGAGGAGGAGGCGCCCTAGGGTTTCCCCTAGGGGGCGGCGGCTAGGGCAGATTGGATCTCCCTAGGGAAACCCTAGGGAGACTTGCCCGCCAAGCCAAGCAGGTGGAGGCTTGCCTCCCAAGCCAGGTAGAGGCACCCCACCTCCCCAAGCAATGTGGGAAAAGGGTGTGGGGCATACAGCCCCTTAGTGGGCTGGTTTGCCCCCTCCCCTTGGCCCATGAGGCCCTGCAACACTTGTCGGGGCCCCCGAAAACACCTTTTCATCATCCTGGCCATAGCCCGGTACCTCTGGAACACTTCCGGACTCCAATACCCTTTGTCCAATATATCGACCTTCACCTCCCGACTATTCCGGAGTTCCTCATCACATCCGGGATCTCATCCAGTACTCCGAACAACCTTCGGTAACCACATACTATTCCCATTACAACTCTAGCGTCCCCGAACCTTAAGTGTGTAGACCCTATGGGTTCGGGAACCATGCAGACATGACCGACATACCTCTCCGGCCAATAACCAATAGCGGGATCTGGATACCCATATTGGCTCCCACATGTTCCATGATGATCTCATCGGATGAACCACTATGTCGGGGATTCAATCAATCCCATATACAATTCCCTTTGTCCATCGGTATGTTACTTGCCCGAGATTCCATCGTCGGTATCCCCGTACCTCGTTCAATCTCATTACCAGAAAGTCTCTTTACTTGTTCCGTAACGCACAATCCCTTGGCTAACTCCTTAGTCACATTGAGCTCATTATGATGATGCATTAGCGAGTGGGCCCAGAGATACCTCTCCGTCATACGGAGTGACAAATCCCAATCTCGATTCGTGCCAACTCAACAGACACTTTTGAAGATACCTATAGTGCACCTTTATAGTCACACAGTTACGTTGTGACGTTTGATACACCCAAAGCATTCCTACGGTATCCGAGAGTTGCACAATCTCATGGTCTAAGGAAATGATACTTGTCATTAGAAAAGCTCTAGCAAACGAACTACACGATCTTGTGCTATGCTTAGGATTGGGTCTTGTAACCATCACATCATTATCCTAATGATATGATCCCGTTATCAATGACATCCAATGTCCATGGTTAGGAAACCACAACCATCTATTGATTAACGAGCTAGTCAACTAGAGGCTCACTAGGGACATATTGTGGTCCATGTATTCACACATGTATTACGGTTTCCGATTAATACAATTGTAGCATCAATAATAGACAATTATCATGAACAAGGAAATATAATAATAACCAATTTATTATTGCCTCTAGGGCATATTTCCAACAGAAACTTTGGCCACGCAAATAACCCGGCGGTCTAAGTCAATGACAATTGTCAAAGGTGAGCTTCACGGATGCAGTGTTATAGGGGTGTTTCAAAGATGCATTTCTCCTGAGGTGGGCCGTGAAATTCTAAGGGAGATTCATGAAGGAGATTGCGGTCATCATGTCGACTCTAAGTCTGTCATTGCTAAAGCTTTTTGTCATGGGTTTTATTGGCTGACGGCTCATGCTGATGCAGAAGATCTGGTCAGTAAATGTGATGGTTGTCAGAAATTCTCAAGACATGCTCATGTGCAGGGTCAAGAGTTGAGGATGATTCCAATTACTTGGCCGTATGCAGTCTGGAGCTGGATATGGTTGGGCCCTTCAAAAGGTCCAAGGATAAAAAGACCCACCTCATGGTGGCGGTTGACAAGTTTACAAAGTGGGTTGAGGCTGAGTTGGTCAGCAAATGTGATGCAGCCACAACGGTTCAATTTATTAAAAAGGTGATCTTTCGTTTTGGGTATCCTCATAGTATCATCACTAATAATGGTACTAATCTGTCTAAGGGAGCAATGATAGAGTTCTGTGAACAAGAGCATATTCGACTTGATGTGTCATCAGTGGCTCACCCCCAGTCTAATGGCCAAGCTGAACGAGGAAATCAGGAAATCTTGAGAGGTATCAAGCCCCAGCTTATGGTTCCTTTGTAGAGGACACCGGGTTGTTGGGTAGAAGAGTTGCCATCAGTGCTTTGGAGTATCAATACCACCCCCAACAGATCTACGGGTTACACGCCTTTCTTCATGATTTATGGAGCTGAGGCGGATCTCCCCAGTGACATACTTCACGATTTGCCTCGTGTGGCGGCTTATGTTGAAGCTGACAATGAGAAGGCATGTTAGGATGCTATTGACCTGCTAGATGAGGAGTGTGACCTTGCGGCATCTTGTTCGGTGATTTACTAGCAAGATCTGCGGCGTTATCACAGTCGCCGGGTTAAAACCAGAACCTTTCAAGACGGCGACTTTGTGCTCCGGCTCATCAAGGATCAAACTGACATGCAGAAGCTATCCCCACCTTGGGAAGGGCCCTTTGTGGTCAAAAAGAATCTGAACAATGGATCATACAACCTTATCGATGTTCGAGACCATAAGGACTCACGCACCTCGGAGGAGGAGGCCCGCCGACCATGGAATATTGCTCATCTTCGGCCTTATTACACCTGAGGCACCAACTCTTGTGATGTGCATACGTTATCGATGTATATATTATCATGAATATAATAAAGCCGGCATCCCTGATAATTCAGGGCCTCTGTCATTTCAGTTCAAAGAATATGAGTCTTTATTGTCACTTCATATCATCACTTGGGGGCTTCCTACCCAAATTAAAGGATTACCAAAGAGAACTTGTTGCACTGTGTAGTTCAAACATAGGTATCTTGCCTTGAGTCTCATTATATGTCATTTGGGAGCTTCCTGTTCAAACATAGGTGTATTCACCAAAGAGAACATAGTGTTACTACCCTCTTGATCTGGCTTATACACCATGATTGAAAGGTGTCGGATTGCTAGTTCTGGCAGACGCTTCAGGTTCGAACTCTGGGGTGCGCGCGAAGATCTCTCCTCTACCAACTCGCGTCTCGTTGCCTTGCAAAGGATCTAGGCTACACGATGAACAACACAAGAGACGCAAGCTTTATACTAGTTCGGGCCACCGTTGTGGTGTAATACCCTACTCTAGTTTGTGGCATGGTGGATTGCCTCTGGGCTGATGATGAACAATACAAGGGAAGAACATCCTCGTGAGGGATGTTCTTGTGGTGGTGTTTGTCGGCGTTCTGGGAACGGGGGTACCCAGAACTGCCTGCCTGCGGCCTGCGGCGTGGCTCAAGGAGTGGCCTAGTACGGCCCATCTTCGTTAACACAAGCTCAACACCCTCGCGAGGGGCCAAGCCTCGCAGGGCGGACGACAGGAAGCTTCCTCAGGCACAACTTCGTCAGGATGGCTCGCGAGGAGGTGGAGAGATCAAGGCGGGGTACCTCACGAGGTGCCCACACGCAAGCCATGACGACCGAAGCCAGGCGGGTGCCGGCCTGCGCAGAGTCCTTGTTTCCTCTTTGGTGCAAAGGGGGCAAGCGCAGGCAAGGGTATCAAGCAAAGGCAACAATTTCGGTGCAACAAGACCAAGACCAGCAGAATGGCAGGATGGAGGTCATCGTGGAGCCCAAGCCGGCGTCATCGTCAGAGTCTTTGGCAGGCGAGGACCAACTTTAGTCAGGATAAGTGTACTATATGTTCCCCTTCAAAATGGCCAATTGTTGGCGCCCTTCCGGCTCAATATTTGGGAAGAGGACCAGGGCCTCGCTCTATAAATAGGGCTAGCCACCGCAGTAGAAGGGGATCCGGATTCAATCCTTCCCAAGAGACATCGCCCCCACAAGAACTCCTCCCCTCGCAAGGCAGTTCTTCCTTTGTATTGTTCATCATCAGCCCCAGAGGCAATCCACCACACCACAAACTAGAGTAGGGTATTACTCCACAACGGTGGCCCGAAATCTGACATTTGGCGCGCCAGGTAGGGGTGCGCCGGAATCCGCCTTGCGTTTCGCCGTCTGTCGCATCCATGTCTGACGCTCGTCGAGCCCGCGCCGAGCGCCGGGCTGCCCTTGCAGCCCATGTTGCCCAGACGGCCCCCATCGGAGGGCCTCCCCGTCGTTCCCCGTCGCCTGCCATCCACGCCACCATCGGCCCGGCGGGGAACGAGTAGCAGGCATCGTCCCTGCATCCTTCGGTGCAGCGAGAAGGCCGCACCGCCACCCCGTCGCTGACTCCAGCCGGTTCGTCGTCCCATGACCGCCGTGCTCCTACGGATGCGCATGTCGCGCTGCTCCTTGCGTGGGAGCTCCTACACTACCGTTCCGTCGACGACCTCTACGACGAGTGGCTTGCCCGCATCACCGAGCTCGTCAGCACCGCTGGGGGCTCCCCCGCACCATCCCTCTTGCTGCACCACCACCTGCCCTGCGCAGGCAACGAAGCTCCGTAGGCGCCTCAGTCGCCTCCCCCTCAAGAAGGCGCCCTGGCCCCAAGGCGCGCGGCCCCTGGACGGGACCTGCTCCGTCCGGCGCCAACACAACAAGAGAAGAGCTGCCAAGAGATCCCTCGTCCCCAAGAAGCTACCTGTGTGCTCCTCGCACCGGCCCGTCACGACCGCGCTCCTGCTCCAGCACGCCAAGACCCCGCGCTGCTCCTGGCGGTAGCGCGCGGAGACCTCCAAGATCAATCTCTTCATCACCAAAGGCCTCATGTGGCCACGGCAGGCTATCGTGCCTTCACCGCCGAGCTGCACAGCGTGGCCTGGCCGGGCAAGTTCAAGCCAGATCTGCCCCCGTGCTATGACGACACGGCTGACCCTGCGGAGTTCCTCCAGCTCTATGAGCTGGGCATCGAAGCCGCCAACGGGGATGAGAAGGTCATGGCGAACTGGTTTCCCATGGCGCTCAAGGAAGGTGCCCGCACCTGGCTCCTGAACCTGGCTCCTAGCACGATTTCCTCCTGGGACGAGATGCGCACCCGCTTCATCGCCAACTTCCAAGGCACTCGCGACTGGCCCCCGGCCATGAGCGACCTGCGCCTTATCAAGCAGCAGCCAGGAGAGACCCTGCAAAAGTACATCCAGCGTTTCAACAACGCTCGCCTCAAGATCCCCAGGGTGACTGAGGAGGCCATCATCTCAGCCTTCTTCGACGACGTGCGTGACATCAAGATGAAAGAGGAGCTAGCAATCCATGAGGACCTGTGCACATCCCTGGAGTTGTTCAACTTGACGACCAAGTGCGCTAGGGCTGAGGAAGGGCGCCTTTCCCTCCTCGAGCTTCTGGCTGCTGGTCTAGAAGAGAAGAAGCCCAAGGTCAAGGACGTGAAGCGCAAGGGGGCTACTGTGCTTGCAGCAGAGCCAGACACCAAGCGAGGCAGGGATCAGCCTGAGTCATCCAAGGGCAGCCGATACTGCGTGTACCACGACCTCCACACCCACAACACCAACCAATGCCAAGAGCTCAGGGCTGTGCGTGCCGGCTGACGCCCCGAGCGCAACGATCGGGGCTATGGCCGAGGAGGAGGAAGAGGTGGAGGACTATGGGAAGACCGTGGCCCTCGCCAAGGGTGGCGTGGCCGACCCCTCGAGGACTCCTGGCAGGACCAGTCTCGCAAGGGAGGTTGGAGGGATCAGCCTCGTGAGGATCGCCCACAAGGTAACGTAGGCCTCCTGATACGTCTCCATCGTACATATAATTTTTGATTGTTCCATGCCAATATTCTTCAAACTTTCATATACTTTTGGCAACTTTTTATACTATTTTTGGGACTAACATATTGATCCAGTGCCCAGTGCCAGTTCCTGTTTGTTGCATGTTTTATGTTTCGCAGAAAACCAATATCAAACGGAGTCCAAACGGGATAAAATGGACGCAGAATTATTTTGGAATATTTGGGATTTTCTGGAGGAAGAATCAACGCGAAACGGTGTCCGAGGTGGCCACGAGATAGGAGAGGCGCCCCAGGGAGGCAGGCGCGCCCTGGCCTCTCGTGGGCCACTCGTAAGGCGGTTGATGCCCTTCTTTTTCTGCAAGAAAGCTAATTTTATGAGAAAAATCTGGGCGAAAGATTCACCCCAATCGGAGTTATGGATCTCCGAATATTTAAGAAACGGTGAAGGGGTAGAATCAGAGAACGCAGAAACAGAGAGATACATCCAATCTCGGAGGGGCTCTCGCCCCTCCCATGCCATGGGAGCCAAGGACCAGAGGGGAAACCCTTCTCCCATCTAGGGAGGAGGTCAAGGAAGAATAAGAAGAAGGGGGGCACTCTCCCCCTTGCTTCCGGTGGCGGTGGAACACCGCCGGGGGCCATCATCATCACCGCGATCTTCACCAACACCGCAGTCATCTTCACCAACATCTCCATCACCTTCCCCCATCTATATTCAGCGGTGCACTCTCCCGCATCCCGCTGTATCCTCTACTTGAACATGGTGCTTTATGCTTCATATTATTTTCCAATGATGTGTTGCCATCCTATGATGTCTGAGTAGATTTCCGTTGTCCTATCGGTGATTGATGAATTTCTATGATTGGTTTGAGTTGCATGTTTTATTATTGGTGTTGTCCTATTGTGCCCTCCATGTCACGCAAGCGTGAGGGATTCCCGCCGTAGGGTGTTGCAATGCGTTTATGATTCGCTTATAGTGGGTTGCGTGAGTGACTGAAACACAAACCCGAGTAAGGGGATTGTTGCGTATGGGATAAAGGGGACTTGATACTTTAATGCTATGGTTGGGTTTTACCTTAATGAATCTTTAGTAGTTGCGGATGCTTGCTAGAGTTCCAATCATAAGTGCATATGATCCAAGAAGAGAAAGTATGTTAGCTTATGCCTCTCCCTCAAATAGAATTGCAATAGTGATGACCGGTCTAGTAACACAATCAATTGCCTAGGGACAATTTAACAACTCCTACCACCACTTTTCCACACTCGCTATATTTACTTTATTGCATCTTTATCTAAACAGCCCCTACTTTTTATTTACGCATTCTTTATTATCTTGCAAACCTATCCTATCACACCTACAAAGTACTTCTAGTTTCATACTTGTTCTAGGTAAAGCGAACGTCAAGCGTGCGGAGAGTTGTATCGGTGGTTGATAGAACTTGAGGGAATATTTATTCTACCTTTAGCTCCTCGTTGGGTTCGACACTCTTACTTATGGAAAACTGTTGCGATCCCCTACACGTGTGGGTTATCAAGACCTTTTTTTGGCGCCGTTGCCGGGGAGTCTTAGCGTGGGGTGAATTTTCTCGTGTGTGCTTGTTTGCTTTATCACTAAGTAATTTTTATTTTCTGTTCTTAGTTGTTTTCTATCTTTAGTTATGGGTAGGAAACATAAAATACCAAAAAAATTAGTTGTACCTACTGCACCAATGGTTGAAGAACCACTCAAAATCTATCACACTATTGAAGCCTTTTACTTGAATCATCTTCGATCCCTTTGTGCTCGTGCTGAAACCCCAACTAGCTTAGTTGAGGGAAAATCTTTAGATGAGCATGCTTGTTATGTGCGACACCGTATATCTGAAAAAGGGAAACTATTATGGGATCAAATTCAACGATTGCAATGCTATGCTTGGACTTTATGTGAATTGTATGATGTTACTTGTTGTTCTGAAAACCCTAAGAAACACCTTCCCTACCAATTCTTGTTTAGCGATAATGGAATCGTATCTTCATATGCTAAGGGTGTTTATAATTACTATGATGTTCAACAAATTGAAGAATTTGTTGCTTTTAAGGGTGTTTTTGAAATTGCTTCTTTGATTGAAAAGTATGATGCTACTCTCTACAAATCTGAAAATTTTGCCATACTTGAATATTGCTATGATAATTATGCTTCTAATGCCCATGTTAAACTATATATTGAGGCCTACCCCGCTGTCCAAGAAGAGAATAACATTTTGCAGGAAGCTATGGAAGAAGAAATTGATGAAACTGTGAGCTCATTGGATGAAAAAGATGATGAGGAGAGCGAAGAACAAAAGGAGGAATAGCGGATTATCTACCCGTGCCCACCTTCTAATGAGAGTAACTCTTCAACTCATACATTCTTTAATTCCCCTTCGTGCTTACCGAAGGATGATTTCTATGATGATTGCTATTATCCCGTTGATTCTCTTGAATTATCCCTTTTTGATGATGCTTGCTATGCTTGCGGCCAAGATGCCAATATGAATTATGCTTATGGAGATGAACTTTCTATAGTTCCTTATGTTAAACATGAAATTGTTGCTATTGCACCCACGTATGATAGTCCTATTATCTTTTTAAATTCTCTCTACTACACTATATTGGAGACGTTTGTGCTTATTACGGATTACATTGATGGGTTGCCTTTTACCATTGCACATGATGATTTTGATGAATATAATATGCATGTGCTTTCTGCTCCTACTTGCAATTATTATGAGAGAGGAACTTTATCTCCACCTCTCTATGTTTCCAATAAGATATAATTGCAAGAAACTGTTTATACTATGCATTGGCCTTTACTTTGTGTGCATGAATTGTTCTTTTATGACATGCCGATGCATAGGAAGAGAGTTAGACTTCGTTGTTGCATGATATATGTTACTTTGTGCTCACTACTAAATTACAAATCATTGTTAATTAAAATTGGCTTTGATATTACCTTGGGATCCGGGTGGATTCATTACTTGAGCACTAAATGCCTAGCTTAATGGCTTTAAAGAAAGCGCTGCCAGGGAGACAACCCGGAAGTTTTAGAGAGTCATTTATTTCTATTGAGTGCTTTTATATAGTTTAAAAACAAAAACAAAATAAAGAGGGGAACCCAAAAACTTTTCAAAAAGGAAAGTGAAAGTTAGAAAGACAAGCATTGTTGAAGTGGGAGCTAGCCTTGAACTTTGTTCATGCTCACGGAAACTTTGTGAATCTTGATTACAGAAACTTTTCAACAAAAATAATTATCCCCTTGTACAATTCCATTGTATTATAAAAATATTGTGCCAAGGTTTGCCTTTAGGATGTTTACAATGCTTGTTGGTTTGTATGGTGCAGGACAGAAACTCTGGCTGTAGTGCGCGATTTTACATTTTTATCTGGAACGTCAAATGGTTCTGATTCCATTTGAACTCTCTTACTGTCCAACTTTTTTATTTTTCCTAATTTTGGTAGAATTTTTGGGGTACCAGAAGTATGGTGAATGTTCAGATTGCTACAGACTGTTCTGTTTTTTGACAGATTCTGTTTTTGATGCATAGTTTGCTTGTTTTCGTGAATCTATCAATTTATATCAGTGAATTAAGCCATGAAAAAGTTATGTTACAGTAGAAACAATACACAAACTAAATATGAATTGGTTTGCAACAGTACTTAGAGTGGTGATTTGCTTTATTATACTAACGGATCTTACCGAGTTTTCTATTGAAGTTTTGTGTGGATGAAGTGTCTAAACGAGGAGGTTTCGATATGAGGAAAAGGAAGAGAGGCGAGAGCTTAAGCTTGGGGATGACCGAGGCACCCAAAGTAAATATTCAAGGAGACTCAAGCGTCTAAGCTTGGGGATGCCCCGGAAGGCATCCCCTCTTTCTTCAACAAGTATCGGTATGTTCTCGAATTCATTTCGTTCATGCATTATGTGCAAGTCTTGGAGCGTCTTTTGCATTTAGTTTTCATTTTTTCTTTTATGCACCATTCTGGTATGAGATAGTCCTTGGTTGATTTATATAATGCTCATTGCACTTCACTTAAATCTTTTGAGTATGGCTTTATAGAATACTTCATGTGTTTCACTTATATCATTTGAAGTTTGGATTGCATGTTTCTCTTTATATAGACAACCGCCATTTGTAGAATGCTCTTTTGCTTCACTTATATTTGTTAGAGCATGGGCATATCTTTTGTAGAAAGAATTAAACTCTCTTGCTTCACTTATATCTATTTAGAGAGATGACGGGAATTGGTCATTCACATGGTTAGTCATAAAATCCTACATAAAACTTGTAGATCGCTGAATATGATATGTTTGATTCCTTGCAATAGTTTTGCGATATAAAGATGGTGATATTAGAGTCATGCTAGTGGGTGGTTGTGGATTGTAGAGACACTTGTGTTGAGGTCTGCAAGTCCCGTAGCATGCATGTATGGTAACCGTTGTGTGACAAATTTGAAGCATGGGGTGTTTCTTTGATTGTCTCCCTTATGAGCGGGGACGAGCGATGGTCTTTTCCTACCAATCTATCCCCCTAGGGGCATGCGTAGTAGTACTTTGCTTCAAGGGCTAATAAACTTTTGCAATAAGTACATGAGTTCTTTATGACTAATGTGAGTCCATGGATTATACGCACTTTTACCTTTCCATCATTGCTAGCCTCTTCGGTATCGTGCATTGCCCTTTCTCACCTCGAGAGTTGGTGCAAACTTCGCCGGTGCATCCAAACCCCGTGATATGATACGCTCTATCACACATAAGCCTCATTATATCTTCCTCAAAACAGCCACCATACCTACCTATCATGGCATTTCCATAGCCATTCCGAGATATATTGCCATGCAACTTTCATCATCATCATATACATGACTTGAGCATTCATTGTCATATTGCTTTGCATGATCGTAAGATAGCTAGCATGATGTTTTCATGGCTTGTCCATTTTTTGTTGTCATTGCTACGCTAGATCATTGCACATCTCGGTACACCGCCGGAAGCATTCATATAGAGTCATATCTTTGTTCTAGTATCGAGTTGTAATATCGAGTTGTAAGTAAATAAAAGTGTGATGATCATCATTATAGAGCATCGCCCTGTAAAAAAGAAAAAAGAAAAAAAAGAAAAAAAAAGGAAAGGCCAAAGAAGCCTAAATAAAAAAGGGGGCCAAAGAAGCCCACCCACAAAAGAAAAAAAAAGAAAAAAAAGAAAAAAAGGGGCAATGTTACTATCCTTTTTCCACACTTGTGCTTTAGAGTAGCACCATGTTCTTCATAGAGAGAGTTTCTTATGTTGTCACTTTCATATACTAGTCGGAATTTTTCATTATAGAACTTGGCTTGTATATTCCAACGATGGGCTTCCTCAAATACCCTAGGTCTTCATGTGCAAGCAAGTTGGATGCACACCCACTTAGTTTTCAGTTTGAGCTTTCATACACTTATATCTCTTAGTGCATCCGTTGCATGGCAATCCCTACTCCTCACATTGACATCAATCGATGGGCATCTCCATAGCCCGTTGATTAGCCGCGTCGATGTGAGACTTTCTCCCTTTTTGTCTTCTCCACATAACCTCCATCATTATATTCTATTCCACCTATAGTGCTATATCCATGGCTTGCGCTCATGTATTGCGTGAGGGTTGAAAAAGTTGAAGCGCATTAAAAAGTATGAACCAATTGCTCGGCTCGTCATCAGGGTTGTGCATGATGGGGGCATTTTGTGTGACGAAAATGAAACATGGCCAAACTATATGATTTTGTAGGGATAAGCTTGCTTTGGCCTTGTTGTTTTGAAAAGACATGATGGCTTTATTGGTACGCTCGAAGTATTATCGTTTTTTATGTCAAATGATAGACTATTGCTTTAAATCACTCGTGTCTTAATATTCATGCCATGATTAGATATTTGATCAAGATTATGCTAGGTAGCATTCCACATCAAAAATTATCTTTTTTATCATTTACTTACTCGAGGATGAGCAGGAATTAAACTTGGGGATGCTGATACGTCTCCGTCGTATCTATAATTTTTGATTGTTCCATGCCAATATTCTTCAACTTTCATATGCTTTTGGCAACTTTTTATACTATTTTTGGGACTAACATATTGATCCAGTGCCCAGTGCCAGTTCCTGTTTGTTGCAAATTTTATGTTTCGCAGAAAACCAATATCAAACAGAGTCCAAACGGGATAAAAATGGATGGAGAATTATTATGGAATATTTGGGATTTTCCAGAGGAAGAATCAACGCGAAACGGTGTCCGAGGTGGCCACGAGATAGGGGGCGCGCCCCAGGGAGGCGGGCGCGCCCTGGCCTCTCGTGGGCCACCCGTAAGGAGGTTGGTACCCTTCTTTTGCCGTAAGAAAGCTAATTTTATGGGAAAAATCTAGGCGAAAGTTTCAACCCAATCGGAGTATTTAAGAAACGGTGAAGGGGTAGAATCAGAGAACACAGAAACAGAGGGATAGATCCAATCTCGGAGGGGCTCTCGCCCCTCCCACGCCATGGGAGCCAAGGACCATAGGGGAAACCCTTCTCCCATCTAGGGAGGAGGTCAAGGAAGAAGAAGAAGAAGGGGGCACTCTCCCCCTTGCTTCCGGTGGCGGTGGAACGCCGCTGGGGGTCATCATCATTACCGCGATCTTCACCAACACCGCAGTCATCTTCACCAACATCTCCATCACCTTCCCCCATCTATATTCAGCGGTCCACTCTCCTGCATCCCGTTGTATCCTCTACTTGAACATGGTGCTTTATGCTTCATATTATTTTCCAATGATGTGTTGCCATCCTATGATGTCTAAGTAGATTTCCGTTGTCCTATCGGTGATTGATGAATTTCTATGATTGGTTTGAGTTGCATGTTTTATTATTGGTGCTGTCCTATTGTGCCCTCCATGTCGCGCAAGTGTGTGGGATTCCCGTTGTAGGGTGTTGCAATGCGTTTATGATTCGCTTATAATGGGTTGCATGAGTGACTGAAACACAAACCCGAGTAAGGGGATTGTTGTGTATGGGATAAAGGGGACTTGATACTTTAATGCTATGGTTGGGTTTTACCTTAATGAATCTTTAGTAGTTGCGGATGCTTGCTAGAGTTCCAATCATAAGTGCATATGATCCAAGAAGATAAAGTATGTTAGCTTATGCCTCTCCCTCAAATAGAATTGCAATAGTGATTACCGGTCTAGTAACATAGTCAGTTGCCTAGGGACAATTTCACAACTCCTACCACCACTTTTCCACACTCGCTATATTTACTTTATTGCATCTTTATCTAAACAGCCCCTACTTTTTATTTACGCATTCTTTATTATCTTGCAAACCTATCCTATCACACCTACAAAGTACTTCTAGTTTCATACTTGTTCTAGGTAAAGCGAACGCCAAGCGTGCGTAGAGTTGTATCGGTGGTCGATAGAACTTGAGGGAATATTTATTCTACCTTTATCTCCTCGTTGGGTTCAACACTCTTACTTATCAAAAATTCTTGCGATCCCCTACACTTGTGGGTTATCACCTCCCTCCTCTACCACCTCAGCTGAGGAGGAATGAAGACCATCATCGGGACGAAGGGGCTGGGGGCTTCCAGGAGTCGCGCGCAATAGCTTGCATCTTGGGCGGCGCTCGGGCCCCAACCTCTCAGCGCATCTTCAAGCAGTTTGCTCGCGAGGTGAATGCAGTCCTCCCCAAGCTTGAGGCCACGCGCTCTCTCAGGTGGTCAGTGTGCGCCATCACGTTCAGCTCGGCGGATCAGCTCAAGTGCGCAGCCACGGCCAAAGTCCTCCCAATGCTTTGTTCCCCAATCATCAGCAATGTGCAAGTCACAGGACCCTCATCGATGGCGGAGCAGGACTCAATGTCCTGTCCGTCGAGACATTCAACAATCTCCAAGTGTCATACCATCAGCTTTAGCCAACCAAGCCTTTCTCAGGTGTCACTGATGGTTCCACTATTCCGATAGGGCAGGTCCGCCTTCCTGTCACCTTTGGGCAGCGCGACAACTACCGCACCGAGGTCATTGACTTTGATGTTGCCCACATCCGCCTGCCATACAATGCCATCCTTGGGTATCCAGCCCTGGCCAAGTTCATGGCAGTGACCCATCACGGCTACAATTTCCTCAAGATGCCAGGAAGCAGTGGAGTCATCACGGTGCCTTGTGAGGAGAGGGATGTTGTGTGTTCTTTGGAGCGTGCTTTTCAGGATGCATCAATCGAAGACCTAGATCATAGGAGACTTCCCGAGACAGTCCTTAAGAAGAAGAAGACGTTGCCTGGTCCGAACCCTCAGGAGGCAGGCCCCTCAGGACCCGCGCCCGTTCAAGGGGAGCCTCCTTCTGTCGCATAGGAAGGCACGCCTGTCGCCCTCCTCGGGCAAGGCTCAGGGGCTCTCTCCTGGAGGGCCATCGACTTTGCCAAGATCACGAGGGAGGCGCTCGGGCACCACTTGGAGGCATGCTTCAAAGCACGTTTCCCTCAGGAAGGAGCAAGGCAAGGAGGGCCAAACCCTCAGGAGTTCATCAGCGAGATCATTCAGGAGCTGCAGGAGTCAAGAGTCATGAGTGGCAGCCGCCACTTACCCGTCGTAGCTCCCCATCCAGGCAAGGATGGTGGGCTGCGCGTCTGCATCAACGTACCAGGGCTCAACCGAGCCGCCTCTCAGGAGCGCTTCTGGCCCTCACGCGTGGGACGCTGCGAAGGTCCACCCCATAGCTATGTTCGCATGCCTTTCGACCTGCCGAACGCGGCTGCTGCGCGTCAGCACCTCATGAGGGGCATTTTGGAGGCTCAAGAGGTCAGGCATTCCGCAGTCCTGGCGGAGATGGAGATGGTCCTCGAGGAGCCGCCAGCGCCCCCGAAGCCTCCCGAGGCTCCTGGTCCTGGGGGCTCGTGAGGATCGGCTTCCGCAGCGCGAGTCGTCAGCTACTTCAGCATCCCTTCATCCCCAACATCATGAGGTGACATCCTTCAAGTTTCATTTTCAGCTGGGAGCGCCCCCAGGGCTGCATCATTCCCAGGCCACGTGGGTCCGTCCCTGCGGCATGTATCCTTTTTTGTTCATGTCTTTAGGTTACTTTGTTGGGGGCGCCCCTCGGGTTGCATTATCCCCAAGCCGCTCGGGCTTGACCCAGCGGTGTTTGACTTTTTCTACATCTATCTAAATGGATTTGCTCCTTCATGCTTAACGTGCTTGACTTAATCGCTCGCTCTATTGACACCAACTTATGGAGCTGCTCCCTAATGGCACGACGCTTGCGCATGGGTCTGTCCCTGCAACGTCGACAAACCTCAGTGGCTGAGCTCTGGCCGCGGCAACCCCTCAAGGCGCCACCTCACCAGGCCCTCAGTGCCCTCGTCACCCCTCCAGAGCAACCAGTAGCTGGCTGGCAATTGTAACGGCAAACTCTCGTTTTCCTTGTGATGATCTCGCAGGATCTCTTTAAGGAGCAGCGTCGGGCGAGGCCTTCGCAGCGTCTCCTTCCCTCTCGTCCGCGCGAAACGCTTGCACGTTAAAGGGGGGCGCCTGAGCATCACGACTCACGGGATCTTACTGGCTCTCCAACGCTCACCTCCTGGCCTTGTCCACGGCATCGCGACCTGGCATACCAGCGACGGCCGAGCTCGCTCGAGGGCCGGGACCCGAGGATGTAGAGCACGAAGGGGAGTAAAGGCAAGAGGGAAGAGGCTTGCGAAGACCTCGCTAGACAACTCCTCAGCTGCCGACGCACGGGCCTGGCGCCGCGCCAAGGAGTGGCTTCACGCTCTCGAGATAAGTCATCCTCTAGAGCTACTAGCTATTGCAACACCGACCTTGCACCTAATGCAGCTCCGTGTTGGCAACATTGCGCTCCTTTCTCACTGAACGATGGCTACTTGAGCGCTAAAGGGGACCTCCTGAGCATCATGACTCAGGGGCTCTTACTGGACCTCGGGCCGCTCACCTCCTGGCCTTGACCACGGCATCGCGACCTGGCATACCAGCGACGGCTGAAGCTTGCCTTGGGACCGAGACCTATCGGCAAAGAGCATCAAGTCCTCGCGAGGTTCGAAACGAAGAACTAAGCTAAGACATGACAAGCATCTCACACTGCTTCACGATAAGGATCATATTAACAAAAGAAACTACAGGCACCTTACAAGCCCCCGCGGGGTGTGTTCTTGGTTCCTCGCAGGGACAAAAGACGCGAATCCTAAGGAGTCCTAACTACAGGGACCGTGACGGCAGACGCCATCATCAACAGTGGGCCGCGTAAGGCCAACGCCAACCTCATCCAGATCAGCCGCGTCGACCGTCGGGCGGGCCGGCCCTGCTCCGGGCACGGCACGAGCTCGGAGGCTCGTAGCTGTCGTCGCTCGTCGCCGGGGTCAAGAAGAGTCTAGAAGAGTCGCTGGACCCTCCGGTGCGCCCGCTGCCACCAGAGGAGTTGCTCGAAGGGCGGGCGGCAGGCCTGGTCCTCGCCGCTCTAGAGCTTCGGCCGCTAACTCTGGGGCAGCACTCCAGCCGGCGTCCATCTTCGTCGAAGACCTTGAAGAGCATCAGGGAGGCGCCATCGTAATCTAGGTGGATCACGAGGGGCCCCTCCGATCGGCAGACCCAGGCGATCTCGCCCCAGCCCTGGGTCATGAAGACCTTACCCGGAGCAACGACCTCGACATTCGCTTTAGTCGCAGGAGTACTGCAGTCGGCGTGCTGCAGCCAGAGCTTAAGAGCCCCCCTTGGCGGGATCTCGAAGGCAAAGGAGGGAGGAAGGCGAATCCAAGATCGAGGAGGCATGGCGGCGTGAAGCATAAGCTCGCGAGAGGATCCCTCGGCGTGAACTCCAGGAGGAACGACGCGCACCACTGTAATCCGCCGGCGGTGATGGCGCCTCTGGCAACGATGCTCGGCGTCTGCGTCTTCAGGGCCCTCGATCCGGGCATACAAGGGCAATGGGAATCCAGGAGGCGTCCGCTCGAACCATGGCCTCGACACCTCCTGCCAAGCACCCCCTTCTCCGCGGCAGGGGACGGGCCGTTTCTTCGGCGGAAGCAGAACAGGACCCTCACGGGGGGCCTTCCCCTTCTCTTCTGCAGAAAACCGGCAGATTGGTGCCATTGGCGTAAAGTGGAGCAAGGGCGAGGAGGAAGAAGAAGGAGAGTAGCAGGAAAGGATGGACTGGAAGGGCTCGCGCCGTTCCGTACATATAGCCGGAGGAGGCCAACCGTCGGCATCCACGATCCCAGGTAATCATGACCCATTTTGCATGCAGGGACTTGTCAAGTCGTGTAGTTGCCGAGGCATCATGGTGAAGCAGGGATGCTCACGTCCAATCAACCGCCACGCGGCGCCCAAGGCCGCAGGCTGTTGGGGCCTACGGCGCTTCACACTTGCCCACTCGCTTCTCTGCTAAGCCAAGTCCGGGCGCGCCTTGGGCCCGGGGGCTACTGTCGGCATTCTGGGAACAGGGGTACCTAGACTTGCCTGCCTGCGGCCGACGGCGTGGCTCAAGGAGTGGCCCAGTATGGCCCATCTTCGCCAACACAAGCTCAAGACCCTCGCGAGGGGCCAAGCCTCGCGGGGCGGATGACAGGAAGCTTCCTCAGGCACAACCTCGTCAGGCTGGCTCGCGAGGAGGCGGAGAGATCAAGGCAGGGTACCTCACGAGGTGCCCATGACGCAAGCCATGACGACCGAAGCCAGGCGGGCGCCGGCCTACGCAGAGTCTTTCCTCTTTGGTTCAAAGGGGGGCAAGCGCAGGCAAGGGTATCAAGCAAAGGCAACCATTTCGGTGCAACAAGACCAAGACCAACAGAATGGCAGGATGGAGGTCATCGTGGAGCCCAAGCCGGCGTCATTGTCAGAGTCTTTCGCAGGCGAGGACCAACTTTAGTCAGGATAAGTGTACTATATGTTCCCCTTCAAAATGGCCAATTGTTGGCGCCCTTCCCGCTCAATATTTGGGAAGAGGAACAGGGCCTCTCTCTATAAATAGGGCTAGCCACCACAGCAGAAGGGGATCCGGATTCAATCCTTCCCAAGAGACATCACCCCCACAAGAACTCCTCCCCTCGCGAGGCAGTTCTTCCTTTGTATTGTTCATCATCAGCCCCAGAGGCAATCCACCACACCACAAACTAGAGTAGGGTATTACACCACAACGGTGGCCCGAACTAGTATAAATCGCGTGTCCCTCGTGTTGTTCTTCGTGTAGTCTAGATCCTTTGCAAGGCGACGAGACGTGAGTAGGTAGGGGGAGTGATCTCCGTGCGCACCCCAGATTTCGAACCTTAAGGGTCTGCCGGAACCCGAAATCTGACAATGTTGTCCCTTTGGAGGGGTTGATTCCAGATGCCTCTATACTATGGTGGCTAGCCCTATATATAGAGTAAGAGGCCCTGGTCCTCTTCCCAAATATTGAGCGGGAAGGGCGCCAACAATTGGCCATTTTGAAGGGGAACATCTAGTACACTTATCCTGACTAAAGTTGATCCTCGCCTGCCAAAGACTCTGACGATGACACCGTCCTGGGCTCCACGGTGACCTCCATCCTGCCGTTCCGCTGGTCTTGGTCTTGTTGCACCGAAATGGTAGCCTTTGCCTGATGCCTTGGCCTGTGCTTGCTCCCTTTGCACCAAAGGGGAAACAAGGACACTGCGCAGGCTGGCGCCCGCCTGGCCTCGATCGTCATGGCTTGCGTCATGGGCACCTCACGAGGTACCCCTGCCTTGATCTCTCCGCCTCCTCGCGAACCAGCCTGACGAGGCTGCTCCTGAGGAAGCTTCCTGTCGTCCGCCCCGCGAGGCTTGGCCCCTCGCGAGGGTCTTGAGCTTGAGTTGATGAAGATCGGCCGCACTGGGCCACTGCTTGAGCCACGCCGCAGACCGCAGGCAGGCAAGTCTGGGGACCCCCGTTCCCAGAACGCCGACAGTAGCCCCCGGGCCCAAGGCACGCCCGGACTTGGCTTAGCAGAGAAGCGAAGGGGCAAGTGCGAAGCGCCGCAGGCCCCAACAGCCTGCAGCCTTGGGCACCGTGTGGCGGTTGATTGGACGTGGGCGTCTCCGCTTCCCCACGATGCCTCGGCAACTGTATGTCTGACAAAAGGGCAGTCCCAGGCCAGGCTTACTTTCTTCGCCTTCATCAGTCATTGCTTGTAACGCCCCAGATTCGATGCGCCAGGTGTCTCCCAGTTATTCGTCGTTGTTGCCATGTCATTTGCTTGCGTGTTGCATTTTGCCATGTCATCATCTTCATTTCATCTGCATGTTTTTCAAAACTTGCATCCGTTCGGGTTCCCCCGGTTCTCTCTGTTGTCCGTTCTGAGCACAGGCACTCTCACACGTGCCCGTCGCCCCTCTCAGACCTTGTTTCGTGAGCGGGAGAAAAGCGTTCTCAGAATGGACCGAGATTTTCCGAGTGGCCTTGGTATATCACCGGTAGACCACTCGTCAAATTTCGTTCCATTTGGAGGTCGTTTGATGCCCCAACGGTTAACCGCGTAGCCTGAAACTCCTCTTTCTTTGCATCCCAGCCCCTCTTCACCACAGCCTATGAGCCCGTCCAAACCCCCTCCATGTTCTCGGTCGTTCGATCATGATCGTGTGGGCGAAAATCGCACCTCATTTGGACACTCCTAGCTCCCTCTACCTATAAATAGGTGCCCTCCCCCGAAATTCGCGGATGAATCCAACCTAACCCTAGCCTCTCTCCCTCTCAGCGCCGGACGTGTCCGTCCGCCGCCAGACATGCCCGCGCCACCTCCAGCAGCCAATCCCTGCCCGCCATGTGGCCTCCTCCGCCACCAGCCGCCGCGCCCCGCCGTCGGGGCCCGAGGCCGGCCTGCCCCGGGCCGCATCTGGGCTGCGCCCCGGGCGCCTTGCCCGTTTGCCCGCCGCCGCCTCCTCAGGGCTGCGCCGCCCGCCGCCGCCTTCACCCTGCCGTCCGCCGGAGTGGCACCCCTCGACGCTGTTCACCGGACCTACACCCGACCCTGCCACCTTGGCCAGAGCCACCCACCGGTGTCGCGCTCCCGCGCCTCTGCCACCATCCTCCGCGCTGGCGCCACCTACCCCGACGACCTCGCCGCGCATCCCTTTGCGCCCGCCGCCGGATCCGGTGACCCCTCGCCGGGATCCTCCTCCGCCCATCGCCGGCCACCCTCCGTTCGCTGTCGCCGCTGTCGTGCGGGATCGGGAAGAGCCCCGATCTGCGCCTCTCCCGCTCGCTCGCCCCTGCTGGGCCTCCTCCCTCGCCGGCCACATGGGCCACGGCCCAACCTCCCCTTCCCCTTCCGGCCCAGCGGCCCGCTGGTGAGCCTCCACGCCTAAGCCTTGCCTAGGTGTCGTTTAGTAATCTTGCCTTGCTCTGTTTGTTTTTCATAAAATCTGTTATCCCTAGATCTTATCATTTTCATGCCATGTTCATTGCATCATAACTTCATGTGTGCTGCTCCGTTTCATGCATATAATATATCAAAATGTTCATCAGGAGATGATCTTCATTTCATTCCATTATGCCATGATTGTTTGAGTTCATCTTGATGCCTAAATCATTGTTGCGAAAGTGCTATATGATGTTAACTGTTGTCTGTTAACAGAACTTGCTGTTTTGTCATTTTTGTTGCATTTGATGTGTGCATCTTATGAGCATGAGCTCTACTTGAGTCTTGAGCTACATAATGCCATGTTTACAGTGGTGCAACCCATATATTTTTGTGAGTCTTGTAGTGAGTGCATCGAGCTTGTGAACTAGGGTACTTGATGTTTCTGTTTTGCTAGGCCGAATCTGTTATATCTTAATGCTATGTAAACCTGCTGCTACAAGTCATTCTATGCACAATATGGAGTTTTTCACTAATGATGTTTTGTTACACATGTCATGCTCTATCCATCCATGCCCCTGGTTTAATTTATAGCCTTCTGTAGCTTGTTGTAATATTGCAACAAATTTGCTAAATAATGTTGTTGTCAGCCTGTTAACATTAAGGTCAGTTTTGCCATGTGCTTTGCTAGTGATCCATGCACCCTATGAACTTTATCTTACCGTTTATAGCTTTATAAACATGTATTATTACTGTTGGTTATCTTGTCATGCCATGTAGTGCTCTGTGGTGAGTGGTGTAAGCTCACCAATATGCCTACTTATTGTTGTCCCTGCCATGTCTGAATCTGTCATATCATTTGCCATGTTTGCATGGATGCTACCGTCTTTTCTGTTGATCTTTGGATTTAGTTTAGTAAGGGAGTTTTGTTCTTTGACTTTAGTATTAGCTTGCCTTGCCTTTGGTTGCCATGATAAGTTCCTGTAGCATGTTGTTTGTTAGCTCTAAACATTGCACCTGATGTTGTTTCTGCCAAGTCTGTGAACCTGTTATTATTTGCAATATGTCCATGTCTTTTTGAGCATGTTCTAGTAGTTTATGGAGATAGCTCAGTGTTCATGTTTTTTCATTCTGTACCTGTACATCATGACCATGCCTTTTGTTCTTATGTTGAGGTGATGTAGCTTATTGTTTTGATGCTTGCAAGATGGCTAGTTGCTGTTTTGGACAGCTTGTCCTTTAAACTTGTATAGAGTGTATGTGTTGAACCATTGCTTCGTTTTGAGTGTGCTCTATATGGAACTTGCTTGATTTTGCATGAAGTTTCATATTATCATGTTGCATCCATGGTTTGAGTGTGTTTGCTTGATGTTTGTATGCATTTTGCATCAATGCCATGTTTAACTTGTTTTGCTCATATCTTCTAGGCCGTAGCTCCGAATTAAATGAACTTTATATGTAACTCGACTAGAATCTCGTGTAGATCATCTTGGTGCATCTTAACTTGCTGTTTAACAAGTTGAACATAATGTTTATTCAGGTCTGGACCAACTTCGAAATTTGCACATGACTTACCGAAATTGTTATATGTTGTTTCCGGCCTCATTTAACCTTGCTTTGATGTGTTGTTCTTGTATGCATCATCTCTTGCCATGAGTAGCCTCATCTAGCTTTGTCATGCATCATGCTTATTGTGCATCATGTGTTGTCTATGTGTGGTGTGTTTACCGTGTTGTGTGCTTCTTCTCAATAGTTCTCGTTTTCATTGCGATCGTGAGGATTTGTTCGTCTACGCTTGGTTCGTCTTCGTGGCTTCATCTTCTTCATGGATTCGTTCTTCTTCCTTGCAGGATTTCAGGCAAGATGACTGTCACCTTGGATCTCACTACTATCATTGCTATGCTAGTTGCTTCGTTCTATCGCTTTGCTGCGCTACCTATCACTTGTTCTTCAAGCCTCCCAATTTGCCATGTCAGCCTCTAACCTTTTTTTCACCCTTCCTAGCAAACCGTTGTTTGGCTATGTTACTGCTTTGCTCAGCCCCTCTTATAGCATTGTTACTTGCAGGTGAAGTTGAAGATTGCTCCATGGTGGACAGGATTATGGTTGGGATATCACAATATCTCTTATTTAATTAATGCATCTATATACTTGGTAAAGGGTGGAAGACTCGGCCTTATGCCTGGTGTTTTGTTCCACTCTTGCCGCCCTAGTTTCCGTCATACCAGTGTTATGTTCCTTGATTTTGCATACCTTACGCGGTTGGGTGATTTATGGGACCCTCTTGACAGTTCGCTTTGAATAAAACTCCTCCATCAAGGCCCAACCTTGGTTTTACCATTTGCCTCACCACCACCTATACCCTTCCCTTGGGTCGGCCAACCCGAGGGTCATCTTTATTTTAGCCCCCCGGGCCAGTGCTTCTCTAAGTGCTGGTCCGAACCGAGCTGCCTGCGGGGCCACCTCGAGGAAACTTGAGGTCTGGTTTTACTCGTAGCTAGTCTCATCCGGTGTTGCCCTGAGAACGAGATATGTGTAGCTCCTATCGGGATTGTCGGCACATCGGGCGGCTTTGCTAGTCTTGTTTTACCATTGTCGAAATGTCTTGTAAACCGGGATTCTGAGACTGATCAGGTCTTCCTGGGAGAAGGTATATCCTTCGTTGATCGTGAGAGCTTGTGATGGGCTAAGTTGGGACACCCCTGCAGGGTATAAACTTTCGAGAGCCGTGCCCGCGGTTATGTGGCAGATGGGAATTTGTTAATGTCCGGTTGTAGATAACTTGACACCAGATTCGAATTAAAATGCATCAACCGCGTGTGTAGCCGTGATGGTCTCTTTTCAGCGGAGTCCAGGTAGTGAACACGGTTTTGTGTTATGTTTGACGTAAGTAGGAGTTCAGGATCACTTCTTGATCATTGCTAGCTTCACGACCGTTCCGTTTGCTCTCTTCTCGCTCTTATTTGCGAACGTCAGCCACCATATATGCTTAGTCGCTGCTGCAACCTCACCACTTTACCCCTTCCTTTACCATTAAGCTTTGCTAGTCTTGATACCCATGGTAATGGGATTGCTGAGTCCTCATGGCTCACAGATTACTACAACAACAGTTGCGGGTACAGGTTATGCGATGATCATGACGCGAGAGCGATGTTACTTGTTTCAGAGTTCTTCTTCTCCTTCTTCCTCGATCAGGGGATAGGTTCTAGGTCGACAGCCTGGGCTAGCAGGATGGATGTCGTTTGAGCTTCTATTTGTGTTTCATCCGTAGTCGTATGTTGATCTTATGTAAGATGATGTTGTATTCTTGTGGCATTGTATGGCTTTTGTATGTATCCCCATCTTTATGTAATGTTGATGTAATGATATCCACCTTGCAAAAGCGTATCAATATGTGGTTCTATCCTTGGTGGGACCTTCGTGTCTCTTTAGGATAGTATCGCATATTGGGCGTGACAAGTTGGTATCAGATCCCCTATCTCGCTCTCCTCCTTCTCGCTTTCAAAATCCTCCAGATCCGCCTCAATCTCTCACCTTCGACAAGCCATGGCGCCTCGCAAGAATCCGGCGCGGGGCTTGGTACTCGCCGGCTTTGGATCCCCCGAACGTGTCGGAGAAGAACCTCGCCCTCACGCACCAGATGATGGTGGCGCAGGGCAATGAGGGGGCGGTTGCGCTCAGGATCGGCTCCACCCAGCCTGGAGACAAGGCGAGCACCTTCTATCCGCTCTTCGTGAGCCCCATCATCGCCGGTCTAGTGCCTCCCTTTTCTGAGTTCTTCCTTGTTGTTCTTCACCAATATAACTTGCAAGCTCTTCACCTCCACCCGAATTCTGTTCTCCTTCTGGCGATTTTCGCCTGCTACTATGAGGCTCATGTTGGAGTGATGCCCTCAGTGGCTCTGCTGCGCCATTACTTTTCCCTCCGGGTTTCTGGTGCCCACATCACCGCCTGCGCGAGCTTCATCGCATACTCCAACTCCAATGCCATATCAAAGCCCGAGAAGCGGATCAAGGGCTTTCGGAGCAAGTGGGTCATGGTGGATGTTGGGCGCGTCCACCCTCGACTGGTGCTGCCCACGGGTCAGCCCAAGGCCGTTGATGCGTGGTCTTGTGCGGAGCTTGTCGACCCCCGTGCAAAGGCGGTGTTGAAGAGGATGAACGCGGACCTGAGGCCAGGCAACCTAGTGACGGCGAAGTTGCCCGGGGCTATGCTCCTGAGGGAGTTCCTGGAGCACCAGGTGGCTCCGCTTCGGGAACACTCGCTCCCATTGTGGAGGCTCGGGGAAGCAGATGTCGCCCTCCGCATGAGCTCCACGGCCCTGGCCGACGAAGATCTGGCCGCAGCCCTCCATTCCTTGGTTGGAGGAGACGTGGCGAGACTGGAGGGTGCTCCTGTCTCCCTGTTCCTTCGCGATGACTGGGAGCAGGTGGTGAACTCCATGCCCACCTTCAACAGGGAGGGGCTAGTGCCTGCGGAAGCTCCCGAGGATCTGGTGGCGCTAGCGATGGTGAACGTGTCTTCCGATGACTCCAGCAGGGAGGAGGAAGAAGAGGAGGAGGAGGAAGAGTCCGACTCTGAGGCGACCGACGGAGAGTCGAGGGAGTCCTTCCCTTGGCGCATGTCCCACGCGCTCCGCTTCATGCCAGACGACGACGAGGCCGACGACGGGCGAGGCGGAGAGAGCTCGCCCTTGGTCCCAAGGAAGGACAGGATGAGGCTAGTTCCCCGCGGATCTGCTCTGGCTCCAAGGCGGCCTGAAGCCAGCTCCAACTCTTCTTATATGCCCTCTGCTTCCGGGCCTCCCAAGGCTGACCCCTGCAGTGGGCTCTCGGGCTTGAAGTTCGGCCGGAGGCTGCTTGAGTCCGCGAACGACGACCAGTAAGTGTCTGATTCATGTTTAGCTTCTTGTTTCCGTCGCCAAGGCTTGTTGTCTGCATCCTTTGGCTAGGCCGGCGCCTGCGGCGAAAAGGTTGAAAGGGGCCTCAGTGGCCCTTCTTGAGACAAGCTCGCCTGTCGGGGTTGCGCCTTTGTCTGCGGGAAAAGGAGGCAGCGAGGATCGTGCCTCCCCTGCCCGGTCATCCTCATGAGGCCAGGAGGTGCGTACTGGCGTGGATCCAGCCCCCGTGGCCCTGGCGACTCCAGAGGCGTCCGCGCTTGACGCTATCGTCGAGGCCGCCAAGGCTCAGAAGGCCCCAATGCCTGATGATGTGATCACGGTGCCGTCTTCTCCTCCTACTCCACCGACTGCCGTTTCTCCGACTCCTACCACCATCTTGGATCGTGCTGCTGCCAAGCTGGGCCAGCTGCAAGATCTCCAGGGCGCCGACCCCCGCCTGGTGGCCGGGCACCTAGACTTGGCCTCTGGCTGGGTCCGCTCTGACGCCTCCATCCGAGCGACGCTGAGCCAGGCCGTGATGGCCTTCGATGAGGAGAAGCAGGCCACCTCCCAAGCCAAGGCCGCTCGCGATGCTGCCTTGGGTGACGCTGCTGATGCCCGGGGCTGCTACAAGGCGCTGGAGGACAAGCTCCATGGCCTGCGCGACAAGCTTGCCAAGGAATTCCGCGACCGCCAGGAGAAGGAGAAGGAGATGAAGAGTCGAGAAGCTGCCGTCAGGGACCGGGATGTCGAGCTTGATGAGCATCGTGGCCGGTTAGAGACGCTGGAGCAGGCGCTGAAGGCAGAGAGGATCGAGTTGGACGGCGAGGCAAAGGTTCTGGATGAGGATCGGGTGGCCTTCACGAAGCTGGAGGAGAAGGCTCGCGCCACGCTGAAGACGCTTTATGATGGCGCCTTAGAGAAGCGATTGGCTGGCACAGAGGACGGCCCCGCCGAGATGCTTCCCTTCCTGGTCTGTGGACTTAAAGACATCGCAGACGGCCTTGGCCCCACGGCCGAGGCCGAGGCGCATGTCCTTTCTTCTGCGGTGCTGACGCATGTCCTCAGCCACGTCTACCTTCGCGACCCCAGCATCGACCTCGACAGCCTGCTAGAACCTGTGAGCGGCGAGCTTGCCGCTACTGCTGCTAAGGCTGTGAAGGGTCGAGTTGAGGCCTTGCTGGCGAGGTTCCATGCCTTCAGCACCAGGCTTGGGCAAGATGCTGCCAGCTCTGCTGCCTCGGGAGGTGGAGCCACCCAGCGCGACCCCGCCACAAGTGACGGCGCCGCCAGAAAGTGACCCCTCCATGGCTTGGGTCTTGTTTTAATTCCTGCAACATGCATCATGCCTCGTGGAGGCGTTTAAACTTGTGTTTGGTGTTGTGAAAACAACCTATGGCATGTAATATTTGCTTTTGAATTCCTTAGGATTTGCGTTTTTCCTTCCTATTTGCTTGTGTTCTATGTCAGCAAAGCCCGGCCCTGCGCATACCTCAGCCGCCGTTAGCCCCGACCGGAAACCAGGACGGGACCAAGGAGTGAGGGGCTACGTGACCAGTTAGGCTCCTGAGTCGCGATGCTCAGGAGTCCCCCTTGACGTGCGAACAGCAAGTAGGAAAGGGAGACATAGGAGTGGATTTATCGTTCTACGTCGGCAGGGCCCGGCCCCGCGCATACCTCATCCGCCGTTAGCCCCGACCGGAAACCAGGATGGGACTAAGGAGTGAGGGGCTACATGACCAGTTAGGCTCCTGAGTTGCGATGCTCAGGAGTCCCCCTTGATGCTCAAACGGTCTTCATACCTTGGCTCCGCTCGGGGAGTGGCGCACGATGAACCAGGCCCAAGGGGCCTGGCTGGGTGGCATGCGCCCGGGTGTGGCCCGGACGTAGCCCCCGTGTCCAGCCCCCTCGCGTGGCGCTCCCGAAGGGAGGCGTTATGATAGGGCCGGACACTGAGCTCTGGGCTCCCTGAGGTTGATGCGACCGTGGGCCGCCCTCAGTTGTTTATCACCAGCGCGGAGCATAGCGCTTTCGTATGTGTACGGGCATAGCTGCTCCTCGGCAGTGTCGTCAGCCAGCGCGGAGCATGGTGCTTCCACTGGTATGTGGGAGGGGGCCCCTCCGGGAGGAGCCCCCGGGGCGTGTACAGCCCCGCCCTGACACGTGGCCGGCACGGTAGGGCTTGACGAGGTGTATCTGGGCACCCGTGAGCCAGCGCGGGACTCACGGGGCCCTACCTCAAGGCGGGTTGCGCCTGGCTCTGTGCCTTGTTTGTGGTGTGTTCCTGCAAGATTGATTAGATGCCAACACTCTACGTTTTCAGGTCCCGGCCCTCGAGCGAGCTCAACCGTCGCTGGTATGCCAGGTCGCGATGCCGTGGACAAGGCCAGGATGTGAGGGCTGGAGAGCCAGTAAGAGCTCGTGAGTCGCGATGCTCAGGTGCCCCCCTTTTAGCATGCAAGTGGTTAGCATGAGGGAAGAAGGGCACCGTCGGAGGCACCAGGTAATAATCATGGCGGGCCAAATACACGACCTGGATAGATGCGGGAGCGATACACGCCACTGGGTTAGGCCCGAGCGGCTTGGGGATAATGCAGCCCGAGGGGCGGCCCCAACAAGGTAATCTAAAGACATGAACAAAAGAGATACATGCCGCAGGGACGGACCCACGCGGCCTGGGAATGATGCAGCCCTGGGGGCGCTCCCAACTGAAATGGAACTTGAAAGGTATCACCTGATACCGTTGGAGATGGAGAAATGTTGAGGTAGCGGACGGAGCATGGTGTGGAAGCCGATCCTCACGAGCCCCCAGGGCCCAGAGCCTCGGGAGGCTCCGGGGGCGCAGGTGGCTCTTCAAGGACCATCTCCATCTCCGCCAGGACTGTGCAATGCCTGACCTCCTAAGCCTCCAGAATGCTCCTCAGCAGGCGCTGATGAGTGGCGACCGCGTTTGGCAGGCCGAGAGGCATGCGAACATAGCTGTGGGGTGGACCCTCGCAATGTCCGACGTGCGAGGGCCAGAGGCGCTCCTGAGATGCAGCTTGGTTGAGCCCTGGAAGTTGGCGATGAAGCGAGTGCGCATCTTGTCCCAAGAGGAAATCATGCTGGGAGGCAGGTTGAGGAGCCATGTACGGGCGCCATCCTTGAGCGCCATGGGAAACCAGTTCGCCATGACCTTTTCATCCCCGTTGGCCGCCTCTATGCCCAACTTGTAGAGCTTGAGGAACTCCGCGGGGTCAGCAGTGTCGTTGTAGCGAAGAGGCAGATTTGGCTTGAACTTGCCCGCCTAGGCCACGCTGCACAGCTCGGCGGTGAAGGCACGGAAGCCTGCAGTGGCCACAAGGGGCCTTTGGTGATGAAGGGCTTGATCTTGGAGGTCTCCGCGTGCTGCCGCCAGGAGCAGCGCGGGGTCGTGGCGCACTTTAGGAGGAGCGCGGTCATGATGTGCCGGTGCAGGGAGCACGTGAGCACCTTCTTGAGGGTGAGGGATCTCTTGGCAGCTCTTTTCTTGTTGCGCAGGCACTGGACACGGTGGGTCCCGTCCAGGGGCCACGCGCCTTGGGGCCAGGGCGCCTTCTTGAGGGGGAGGCGGCGGAGGCGCCTCCAGAGCTGTGTTGCCTGCATAGGACGGAGGGCGATGCAGCGAGAGGGACGGCGCAGGGGAGCCCCCTGCGGTGCTGACGAGCTCGGTGATGCAGGCAAGCCACTCTTCGTAGAGGTTGTCGACGGGGCGGTAGTGCAGGAGCTCACGTGCCAGGAGCAACGCGGCATGCACGTCCGTGGGAGCATGACGAGTGTGCGATGACGAGCCTGCTGGAGTTAGCGGCGGGGTAGCGGTGCGGACTTCCCGCTGCACCGAGGGATGCAGCGACGACGCCTGCTGCTCGTTCCCCACCGGGCCGATGGCGGCGTGGGCGGCAGGTGATGGGGAACGACGGGGAGGCCCGCCGAAGGGGGCCGTCTTTGCGACATGGGCCGCAAGAGCAACCCAGCGCTCGGCACGGGCTCGACGAGCATCAAACATGGATGCGACGGACGACGAAATGCAAGACGGCGGAACACGCGATTCCGGTGCACCCCTACCTGGCGCGCCTAATGTCGGATTGCGGGTTCCGGCAGACCCTTGAGGTTCGAACTTTGGGGTGCGCACGAAGATCTCTCCTCTACCAACTCACGTCTCGTCGCCTCACAAAGGATCTAGGCTACACGATGAACAACACAAGAGACGCAAGGTTTATACTAGTTCGGGCCACCGTTGTGGTGTAATACCCTACTCTAGTTTGTGGCGTGGTGGATTGCCTCTGGGGCTGATGATGAACAGTACAAGGGAAGAACAGCATCGCGAGGGATGTTCTTGTGGTGGTGTTGTCCCTTTGGAGGGGTCGATTCCATATGCCTCTATACTATGGTGTCTAGCCCTATATATAGAGTAAGAGGCCCTGGTCCTCTTCCCAAATATTGAGCGGGAAGGGCGCCAACAATTGGCCATTTTGAAGGGGAACATCTAGTACACTTTACCTGACTAAAGTTGGTCCTCACCTGCCAAAGAATCTGACAATGACACCGTCCTAGGCTCCACGGTGACCTCCATCCTGCCGTTCCGCTGGTCTTGATCTTGTTGCACTGAAATGGTAGTCTTTGCCTGATGCCTTGGCCTGTGCTTGCTCCCTTTGCACCAAAGGGGAAACAAGGACACTGCACAGGTCGGTGCCCGCCTGGCGCCCAACTGGCCTCGATCGTCATGGCTTGCGTCACGGGCACCTCACGAGGTACCCCTGCCTTGATCTCTCCGCCTCCTCGCGAGCCAGCCTGACGAGGCTGCTCCTGAGGAAGCTTCCTATCGTTCGCCTCGCGAGGCTTGGCCCCTCGCGAGGGTCTTGAGCTTGAGTTGATGAAGATGGGCCGCACTGGGCCACTGCTTGAGCCACGCCGCAGGCCACACGCAGGCAAGTCTGGGGACCCCCGTTCCCAGAACGCCAACAAAAGGTACTTGGAGGCTTCCAGTTTATAGACCTGGAGTAAAACTTGGGGGCTCACTAGCATAGCCATGACCCTTTAGGCTTGGATGCCTAGGTGTATTCACCAAAAAATCCGGGTTAGCCTCCCTTTTAAGTCTGCCACTCTGCCCAGGTAATCCTGGAATGACCCGTTGTACTCTTGACACTTATTCTTATGAAGACACTGAACTTATCAAAGTTAAAATGGTGATTGGTCATGTGAGGCCCGGCTTACAAGGTTTTGAATTAAGGTTTAACTCAACGGTTGTGCGGCCCATGAAAGCACTTGGGTTTTAGGCTTGGCGGCCTACGAAAGCCTCGTTTTCTGGTTTGTCTTTCGTTTGAACATTTTTTGAAGTTTTGCTTCTTGTTACATATCAATACATGGTTAAAAAAACAAATAGGGCCACGTTGCCTGATGGTGCATGTATATCTTTATCCGGAGTGTTATTAACCCGGCCTGGCTTTGGACTATAAGTCGCCAGGATACAATGATAATATGCTTAGATCTTTCCACTCAAGTTTCGGGATATTACCCCTTGCTGCATGCAGTGTTATAAACCGGTAGTGTACATATATGGAACAGGACATTATGTTTCTATGGGCTATTGCCTTTACACATGACTTATGATAAGTTGGCAGGATGAACAAATATCACATGTATGAGTTTATTTTATTGTATAAGGTTTTTTATAAACCACCCCTGATTAGGACTGATCAGTCCTCAGTGGTTTTTTATATAGGGGGTATTATGACCCGCCCTGGGGTAAACCGCCAGGGCACTTGTTGTCTGTTTAAGAAAAATGACAAGCCAGATCTGAATAATTAATCATACCATTAAGCATAAGTGATGGATTTCCCAATGATGGATCAGCAGTGTTAATGCAAACAAAACATGCACGATGGTACGGCAGATCAATACTTCACTAGCCTATTACATGGCTCAGCAAGCCCAATGGATTAATTGTTTTTTAAAAATAGTTTCTGGTGGTGCAAATCAAGAACCACCTAGCGGATCAATTCTCCTGGCCTTGGCGGTTTGAAGCTTCCGGGTCATCCTTCGCCAGTTCTTCTTCTTCCTCCACCGTTTGGAAGTCAGGCGATGACCAATCGATACCAGTCAAGGCTTGAAATTAAGCATTGTCATCAATAAGCTCAGAAGTATCAATATCCGGGGCGAAAGTATGCTTACGGATTGGAGGGATAAGATCTGCAACTTTATAAGCCGACGTGGGCATCTTTTGATTTTCTGCGGTATAAGCCGCCGAGTATTTGGACAGATCAGTTTCTTCAGCAAGTAGACTCGCTAGAGGATGCACCACTTTTACACAGGAAGCAATTCTTTCTTATCAAAAGGAGACCCGCCCTCTTTGAAATTGGGGCAGCCAGTGGCTAGCTCGGCAGGTCTAATTCCGACTGCCACGCCTTAGCCCGGTTTAAAGTCGTAAGGGCACCGGCTCTAGCACCAGACCGCTTGTTTTCTTCAATCCGGACTGGTAAAACGGAGAGGATGCTTAACACGTTACTAAGAAGAGACGATGTTTGCTTGCTTGGGGAGATGGCAGCGATTGTGCGTTGAGCTCCGGTATACAATTGCTCTACCAAGGTATAAACCACCTTGAGCTTTATCAGTGTTTCTTTCCCAAGGTTGCTGCTTCTGGGGCCTGCATGGGAGATTATGATGGAGTTAATAGGTGGTTTATAACAAAAGAAATAAACCCCTTGAGATATAAAATGATCTTCCCAAAGATGGCATAGGTCATTTGATTGATGTGATGTTGTAAGCCGGTGAAATTGGTAGTGACCTCTTCTGATCAGGCTTCAGCTTTCTCAGCCCTTTTAATTAAGGCGGCCTTTTCTTCAGCCCGTGCAGGTTTCTCAGTGTTAAAATCAGTTTTCAACTTCTCATGTTCATCCAAGATAAATTTGAACTTGGAGTCAGCCTTCCGGGTCTCAGCTTCTTGTGCTTCAAGCCGGGATTTCAAGTCAGTCAGCTGAGTTTGAAATTGACTGGATGCCTCCTGAGAGAAGTCACAGCAAATATGAAGAGTTATGGCATAACATATATTTATAAGTCCCAAGACCTTTGCACGCAATAGCACTTGGCACTTGGGGGATAATGGGTGCAGAAAGTTTCTTTATAGAGTTTTATATATTTATAAGTCCCAAGTCCTTTGCAAGCAATAGCACTTGGCGCTTGGGGGCTAATGGATGCAAAGTTTGATTTATGAAGCAGTGACCCCGGTTCATTATTTATCCCAGTTTACTCGGTTAGCAAGGATGATTAACAGAGAGTTCTTATCAATTGATAAGTCCCGACTTAACTTAATAGTGTAAGCCGGCCCTTGGGGGCTACAGATCCAATTGATTTATATGAAGTGAAGAACCAGCTTAACTTAATAGTTTAAGCCGGCCCTTGGGGGCTACAGGATTTGACTCAAAACACAAAAGGATATCTAACAAATCTACAGTATATTCTATATTATCATATTCAGTAGACTTGGGGGCTAAAGGAATATATCTCATACGAGAGCAAGAATTAATACCTCATGTTTCTAATGCATGTGTTTGACCATGTTAATTTCCAGATGATGGCTGTTGTGTATTTGATTGAGATAGCCAGAGAAGATTTCACTAGTACACAAATGTGAGTAATTGGCCATGTCAAATTTGACTTTGCGCCTCTCAACTAGCTCTTCCTTGGCAGAATGTTTAGCCACAGCTACAGGGTTTCCCGATTCTTGAAAACCAGCGCCAGTGATCACAACTTCCTCAGTATCCGGCTTGAGAGGTTTAGTTGGGCTTGGCGGTTCAGGAACCTCCAGTTCAGCAACCACAGGATCAGCAGAGGTGCCACGATTTTCTGGTGGCAGGTCATTAGCAGGATTATCCGGTCTCTGAAATTGGTGCTTGTTTTTTCGACTCACGAGGTTTAGGATCTTCTGAAGGCTTGGTGGTTCTGGCCTTTTTGCTAGGCTTTGCCTTCCCACTACACGAAGACTCGGAAAGTCAGTATGAGTCTAAAGATGTTAAAAGAAACACAGGTTTAAGTTGGTACCCAGGGGCAGTATTAAAAGGAGGAAGCTGAGTCTGAGATGAGTCGCCAGATGAAGAGTGAGAGGTCCCCTGAAAATTGAAGTTGGAAGCATGTATGTTGGATGAATAATATCTATATTAAAGTAAACAAGTGTCGGAGTTTTTAAAAAATACCTCAATCCGGCGTTTGCATGGAGCTGGCGTGTTGGGTAAGCCGGAGGAAAGTTCTCCGCCTCCACTGTTCCGGGTTCTGCACCGATTCTCATGCTGTTGTTGCTTCAAAATAAAGATGGGATCCATGTGAGCTAAAGGGTTAGAAAACCTTACCTTCCGAATCACACGTCGGATTTTTTGTCTTGGCAAAGGCTTTGAGTCAGAGGAAATAATGGTTACCTCGTCATCAACCGCCTGGCTTCTCTATGCATCGTCCTGATAGTAATCAGTGTCAATAAGGTGGATGAAAAAGGAGCCAAGCGAATTAAGGTATACCTCCGACTCTTCAAATTCATCCACGTAAAACGTGCCATTAGTAGTGGATTTCTTTTTTTTCCCTTCATTGCTTTGGTCTTGGCTCTGGCCTTCTTGGCGGCTTTATCATCATATCTCTCATCCCAGAAAGCGTACCCAACCTGAGAAAGTTTATGATAAAAGTCAGAATTTCTAGGGTTTTTGAGCAGTAAGGTAACACGTATGTAAACTGGATAAGCATACCTCCGGTGTCGGGTTAAGGACGCAGAATGGATTCGGACCCACTCTACTGCAGCTTTCCAATGTCCCATTGAGAAGAGTCTTGGCCATATCATTGATAGCCTTATTAGTCAAATGCTTTGAATTGTAACGAAGCGGGTCTTTGGTATCACCAGTGTATGAGCACATTAAACCTGGCCAGCGACTTAAGGGTATGATTTTCCAAGCTACCCAACACCAAACTAAATCAATTCCAGTTAATATGTTTCCTAGTAATGCCCTAATCTTGGAAAATGTAGGCATAAGCTTGGCCAATTCAACCGTGGTAAGCCGGCCAGGAAAAGGATGCTTCGGGTTGAGCCGTGGTCACGAAAGCCGGGCAAAGGATTTTCATCAGCGGGAGAAGTATCCTTGCAATAAAACCAGGTTTGATTCCAATCTTTGGGATGGCCTGGAAGCGAAGCATAAGGGAAAATGGCATCTCTGCGGTGCTGAATTGAAATCCCTCCGAGTTCTTGGCTCGGGCCGTCACTAAACTCATTCTGGTGATTCAGATAGAAATACTCTCTGAAGAGGTTAACACTGGGTTCTTCTTGAAGGTATACTTCAGATAAGACATGGAAGTTGCAAATATTGGAAATGGAGTTGGACCTGATATCTTTAGGGTGAAGTTGCATGAACTGCAGAACGTCACGGAAGAATTTTGACCCGGGTGATGAAAAGCCCCGGTTCATGTGATCAGTGAAAATGATAACTTCGTCGGCTTGCGGCTGAGGTTTGACTTCATCCGGATTAGGAGCACGCCAATGAATGACGTCCTTGGCTGGTAAAAAACCAATCTTTACATAATCTTCGAGCATAGCTTCGGTAACAATGGATGGGACCCAATCACATGAGGTAATTGTCTTGGTCATGATCGGGTGCAAGGCCTACAATAGAGCAAATTAAGATGTTATTAAACCGGTGGATACATGGTGAGTTACATGTTGTTGTTTCAACCGCAATGCAAGGATAAAACTATGGAGAGTCAGTTCAAACAAAGCCCTCTTGGTTAAAGTTGGAAGATGGTCGGGTTATGGATTTAAGTTGGTAATGGCGGCTTACCCGGGGCCTAATTTAATATGGCGGATCACGGTTTATATCATAAGCCGCCATGGCATTTTTGGGGATTTAAATCTATCAATTGGAAATTATTGCTAAGGAGAAGACAAACAGATTTCGCAAGCTAGTGCTATAAATTTGGATCTATGAAAGTTCAGGAAAAGCAGTGAAAATAAAACCTAAGGAGGCGGCAGTGAAAAAAACCTGGGTACGTTGATGTAGTTCTTTACAAAGAGATGCTACTTTAATGGCAAAAATGGTGACAAAACCACTTCCGCACAAGGTCTATGGCCTATCTAGATTGAAAACTGTAAGAGCTGAAGAGGATAAGGAGGAACAGTAAGAACACTGACGAATAGCGCAAACCCTAAAAATAGATCTGAGATGAACAAGGGAGGTGAGCTTACAGGTGATGAGGATCGGCGGGGACGCACTGGACTTCTCCGGTCTTGTCAGGTTGATGCGGCGGCCTGAGTTGGTGCAGCGGCTGGAGGTTGCGACGGCAGAGTACGAGCGCCCGTGCGGCTGAGAGGAAGAGGAAGACGAAGAAGGAAGCAGGGGGAAAATGAGAGAGACCCCCGTCCCTATTTATAAGGGGGCGAGTACAAGGTATGCACGGGAATCGAGGAGGCCGAAATCATCGCATGGCTATAGGAACGCCTCGATTTTCAGGATGTTTATTAAGATAAGGATTAGTTAAGATGCTCTGGGCCCAGTGCGCAGTTAAGGCGAAATGACATTATGGCGGTTTAAGAGCATTCCAAGAGCTGACGTCACGGCAGGTTACAACAGGTGGTGCAGGCTTTCCAAATCAGGTGTTGAAGATTGATATGGACAAAGTTCAAATCAACCTGGGGCCTAATGTTGGGGATATAACTACTGGGTATAAACCGCCCAGGAGGGGCCAGGTCATACTACTGACGATATCCCATGAAGGGGCGGGTCATAAGAAGCCCACTGACGGCCCAAGACCCAGAGGCGACTTAGGGCCCAGAATGATGAACCGCCATGAGGATAAACTCATATTGTAAGGCAGGCTTAGTTAGTAACCGAGCCGGACATGTCGTCTATGAGCCGGCTGGGACTCTGTAAGCCGCCGGGCGTTAACCTGTGTATATAAAAGGATGACCCGGCGGCGAGTTAGGGCAGGAAAGAAAGAGATCGAGAACTAGTTTAAGCGTATTCGCTCCCTGGTAATCGAAGCCCAAGCAATAACCACCCTACACTGGATTAGGCTATTACCTCCACCGCGAGGGGCCAAACCAGTATAAAATCTCCGTGTCCCTTGTCCCGTTTAACCCCTTCAAGCTAACTACGTTGCGATGGCTCCACACCTAAGTCCTTACACTAGGACATCTGATGTGATAATTCCATGACAAGTTGGCTTGGTGAAGACAATGATTTGGTAGACCAGTTCCAACTGTTGTAACAGTTGTACGTCTGGTTGGAGCGACTGAGTATTTAAACTCGAGGACACACAGTCCCCACCGTATTCTCCTTGAGCTAAAGTCACACAGACCTCGCCCAACACTCGTGGTAAGTCTTCACAGGTGACTTCCAAACCTTCACAGACTTGGTCACTCGGCGATCCACAATTCCTCTTGGATGCTCAGACCATGACGCCTAACCGTGTGGAGGATACACCGTCCTCCTAGATAACAAGTGTCGGTTCCACACAGGAACAATCTCTTCAGTGATGCTCAATCACTTTGGGTTTGTAGGTGTTTGGGTTTGGGATTTGGGTTTTCCTCACTTGATGATTTTCGCTCAATGACAAGTGTCTGTTTCTCACAGAGCATCCAACCAACTAGTGGTTGTAGGGGGTTGCTATTTATAGCCTAGGGAGCATCCCAACATGATAAGACATAAATGCCCTTCAATGATATGAGCGTTAGGTGGAAGATATTTTTGGACAGCTGGCGCATAGCACAGCAACGGTCGGATATTTGAGGTTCAAATTCCTCAGGGCTATCATGTTCCTCACTATGTAGGCAATTCGCACTGGCGAATTCCTAACTCCTTAGTCAGAACAAATTCCTCAGAGACGAGAAGATCTTCATATCTGTCACTGAAGAAATTGACTGAACTGATATGAGATTTCCAATGGCTTCACTCGAAAGGATTGGGTAGGTGTAGGATTTTGAGATGAGCATCACTTGGAAATCAGTTTCCTTAGTATTACCTCGACCCCCTTTCACAGTACGGTGTTTCCTATGACTCAAGAAAGAGAAAATGAAACTACGAAAACAAAAGTCTTCACGCTTCATAATCCTCGCATGAATATCCAAGTCTTCAAGGTCACACCAATTTCTTCACTTTCAAAATCTTTATAAAATCAAAGTCTTCAGTTGAAGACATACATTATTAGGGGTCGACTTTCATCATAAATATCAAACTCCTCATCGACTTATAGAGCATGTGTACACTCACAAACATATTAGTCCCTTAACCTATAAGTCTACAATACACCAAAATCACTAAGGGGCACTAGATGCACTTACAATCTCCCCCTTTTTGGTGATTGATGACAAAGAGGTTAAGTTTTCAATGGGGATAAACATATCAATTGAAAGTGCTCGATATTCAAGAATTTGATTGCAAGATATAGAAGAACTCCCCCTGAAGATGTGCATATGTGAGGAATTTGCTTCCAACAAGCAATGCACATTGTAGAGTTATATCATGGAGATCTCCCCCTATATCTTGTAATTCATACATGCATTTAACATATCGAATGAAGAATTTTAAATGCATGATGAAATATCGTTACTGATGTAATTCAGCATGCGTGCATTAACATATATGAGGAAATAGCATGCAGAAAAATAGAGCAAAAGTATCAGGTCACCATCGGACTTAAGTTTACAACTCGATCCAACAAATACTTCAGAAGAGCAAGAGTTGTAACTTAGAAAAAAAACACCCATATATAGACCCGCTTGAAGACTAACTCAAATTTCTCCCCCTTTGTCATCAAATGAACAAAAGGGACGAAAAGTGAGGACTAATGCCCCTGAAGAATGTCTTCATGATGTCGATGGAGGAGCACCAGCGTTGTTGGGGTTGTCTGTTGTAGTAGGGCCTGCTGCAGTGTCATCCAAATCTTCAGCTTCATCTGTCTCGCACGATGAAGAATATGAGCTGACGACCAGCGGAGGAACTTTGACCTTCTTGAATTTCTTCGAAGGTGCCTGAGACCAGTCAAAGTCCTGTTGGAAGTACATCTTCTTGAGTTCATCATCTATGTAGACATGCGAAAGAATAGCCCAGGTGCGATCGAAGACTTGATGCAGATAATAGTCATTCTTCTTCACAGTATTTTGAGTGGTTGTCATCTTGTGAAGAATAGCACCAAACTGACGCTTGACCCACTTGTGATTTATATCAACCTTCTAATGAAGACTTAGAAGCAGCTCACGATCGGTTATCACACGCGGAGCTATTTCCTGAGGATTATGCTTTGAAGCATTTGCAGCAGTATCATGTGTGGTAGAGTCATCATTGGTGGAGTAGGATGCTACCTTTCAAAACTGTCCGTCCAAAGGACGAGTTCCTTCATTAATAATTGCAGCCTTGCCCTTCTCATCAGTTGAGGAAATAGTCCTTTTGAGGACTTCGATCGGGGGCAAATAGCTGAGATGATTTTGAAAATCAGCCTCATAGTGAATTGAAGTCCTTGACCTGATGAATTTCATGATCCAGGGAGCATAAGGCTTCAATTCAAACGGTGACAAAGCAGCATTGGCCAAAGTCCTCATGAAGAAATCATGATAGTTGATTGGAATACCATGCATGATGTTGAACAGCAGATTCTTCATAATGCCAACAACCTCTTCTTCTTCAGAGTTGTGGCCCTTGATCGGACTGAGGGTTTTGGACAAGATGCGATAGACAGTCCTTGGCACATACAGCAATTCCTTGACAAGGACATTTGTCCTTGGCACTTGGCCAGCCTTCAAAGGCTTCATTAGCACTTGCATCAGATGATTTGATAGTTCAGGTTCCTCATAAAGCTTCAGGGATCCTTCAGGGGCGGACTGACTGGGACGGCATGAAGCAATTCAGAGGCCGGAGCTTTGTGATGCGTATTGTCAGTCATCCAGTCCAAGACCCATGAATTCACATCGTCAACATTGCCTGTCAGATGCAGAGTGTCATAGAACTGAAGAATTATCTCTTCATTCCAATCGCAGATGTCGACGCAAAGTTGAGCAAACCTACATCATGAAGAACACTGAGGACTGGAGTAAAGCATGGAAGTGACTCCATATCCACATGAGGAGGGTGCTCATGGTCAAACACTTTTTCCTTGTCAAATAGCAGCGAGGAATAAAAGTTCATCTATGAAGCAATCCAGAAGCGCTTGCGGCGGACGAGCAGCGTCATAAGGATTGAAGTCAGAGAAGAAACGATGCTCAGTAAAGAAGTCATCAGCCTTGAACTTCTGCTTCTTGGAGTGAGGATTCTGTCGCTTGGGCTGAAGATTTATAGTTGAAGTCTTCATAGCCATTTTAAGTGCAGCCTTTGGAACAATAGGCTGGGAAATCTTTGGAGCAATTTCTTCTGCAGTCTTCTTCTCTGTTTCATCAGCACTAGTGGCTGGAATTTTTTTAAGGATGGAGTGAAGTGAAGCTTGATGTTCTTCAGAGCCCATATGAATTTCTTCTATCTGAACCAAGGACTAAGGAATTAGTTGCAGAGGAGTGAATAGTGGTGAATTGGGGTGATGACTTTCCCATAAGTCATCATTCATAATAGGAGTGGAACACCCAATGTCCACGTGTGCATCATCTTCATCAACTTCCTCAATGCATGCCTCTTCAGTTGTGAACTGAGACATGGGCGATGATACCAATGGAGTCGAAATGGCACGGCCAGCTTCAATTTCCTCATCCAACTGCTCTATCGAAGCAGCAAAAGGATCATCCTCATCTGAGTCATTAGGAATTTCATAATCCTCACTAGAGGGAACAATCTCCTTTGATGGCATGCTTGAACCAGGGACAGCATCTATTGGATTTTCAAAAGAGCTTGTCAAAGTCTTCATTTTCTTTGGTACTGAAGACTCTAAGGCGGCCGATGCTTTCATTTTCTTAGTTGCTTGCTCTGCAACCTTGGTTTTCTTCGCTTCTGATGCAGAAGGAAGGATAGGTCTTGGGGTTGGTGCAGGAGGAGCAGTGAAATTTGGTGCAGTTTCTTCAGGCACAACTGATGCAGTTGTCCTGACTTGTTCAGATTCTTCAAGCACATCGACAGATGCTTTAGCTGGCCTGTCTTGTTCTTTAGGCGCAACACTAGTGGTTGCCCTAGCAGTTTCTTCAATAGCTGGAATGTCATCATCAGCCCTGGCATTATTAGTTTCTTCAGCAGCCTGATTTTCATTAGCGGTGCTGGCATGTTCTTCAGTGGGCTGAGCGGATGCTTCACCCTGAGGAACTTCTTGTTGCGCTTCAACAACAACATTGGGTTTGAGGCCTTTAGCTAGCTTGACGAATCTGACTTTGGCTCCTAGCCAATCAGCTTTGTAGGCGTCAAATTCGTCAGTGACAGCTTTGATTTCTGACTGTATAGTCACAAGTTCTTCAGTTGTCATTTTCAGCACATTCTTCTTCAAATAAAGCTCCTTTCTATACTGAGCTTTCTTCACTGATCTGGCCTTATCAAACTTCCATTTTTCTTCAGCAATGAAAGAAGTCAACACGTGACTTTGGCCTGGTGTGAGGTTCAGATCAGGAAGGGGTGTGTTGGGATCTTTATGCCAAAGATCGATGTAGTCGAGGATCTTCTTTGGATCCAGCAAGAGCGGCACAGCACTGCCTTTGCCACTAGTGGTCTGGCATTGTCGGTCTCTGATGATTTGAGCGAGTTCTTCATCATCATCTTCGTCTTCAGATGATGGAACTTCAAAGGCGGCCTGCTTCTTGTGAGGACTTGGCCTCGTGCCGCGTCCAACAGTGACCTTTTTCTTCAGCAGCTGCGGTTGTGCTGAGGAACTTGCTGAAGCTCCTGAAGCAATTGAGAAGCCTGTGGTCCGTTGGCACATGGCAAGATCCACTAGTGCTGAGGACTTTGAAGGTGCAGCTGAGGGTTTTGCTTGAGCAGAAGACCCTGAGGGTTTCGATGAGCTGGGCCGTGAGGGCATTGAGGAGCTAGGTCGTGAGGGCATTGCACAGGAAGATGGCTTCACTACAGATTTCTTTTTCATAGCCTTCTTAGGCTGAGTAGCAGATGCTTCAGCAGCAGCAGCAGGAGAATCTTTGTTGAATTTATTTGCTGCCTCCTTTGCTACTTTAGCCAATTTCCTTTGGCGCTTGGCACATTCTTTAGGAAATTCCTCACCTCTTCTGGTGCTTGAGGGATCGGCTTCTTGGCTTGGTGCCAGTGGAGGTCTTGGGCATGGAGGATTTACTGCGAATTTCTTCATGTATTTGGGAGTTACATAGCGGTAATCCCTCCATTCTCGTGCCCATCTTCGTTCAATCCGTTGAATGTGCACTTTGCGCTGATTTTTATTCTCCTTGCCATGAGTGGCCTCATCGGGACTGCAGTAATCTGCATAGATATCTTCAGGGATTTCGAACGTTGTGTTTGTATCAGGCCTCTTGCCTCCCTTCTGAGGACACTTTTCCTCTGCCATTTTCTTCGCTGGAGGATTCTGAACAATAGATGTCTCTGAGGAAGTGTGCAGTTTTTTCTTCGAGGAACGCTGCAAATGATTCATGTTGATGAAAACCTAGTGATTCAGCAGTAGACATGTGTACCTGTGAACAGAGTATATGTGCGAAGAATTTGAAGACGTCATATGCATTCTCAGAATTTGTTTTTAACAGGAATCAAGTTTGAGGAATTTGACCAGGGAGTCTTGAAGAATTTCATTAAGAGTTCTTGTCTTAGGTTCCAGAGTTGTATAGATTGGAAATCCACACAATTGACGAATCTTGAAGAAAAGTACATCTTAGAGAGATAGATCAAGAACAGATGCAATTGTGGTGTTTCAGAATGTGAAGATTGAAGAATAAACACATTTTGAAGATTTTGTGTAAATCATCAAAATCAACAAGGGTAGTAAAAGCAAGTTTTATTTACCCTTGACGAAGAACGCGATGAACAGAGAGATGAACTGGAGAAGCTCGTCCGTTCAGATCTTCCACGCCCTAACTTGGTAGAGGAAGATAGCTACGGCAGCGGCGGAGGTGAAGATTTCTGCGGCCGGCGCGAGTACGACGGCGACGAGGTCTAGGCAGCTAGGTCGAGCGGAGTAAATGAACTGAGGTGCAAGGGGAGGGGTATTTATAAGGAAGTGAAAAACTGTTCATCCGAAGAATTTGGAAGAACATGCCCCTGACCCTTGCCATCCTAGTGACATGTGTCACACACGTATAGAGAGGTGGAGATCATGTGAGATTGTGGGTGAGTTGTTTTAATCCAGTCGTGGGATGCAGAAGGATTTGAGCGGCAAAAGCCGGAAAAAATTAGATATGAAAATTTTAACGTTTCATTCGCAAATTCTTCGGCTGTCAAGGACACAATGAAGATTTTGAACGGGTTTCAAATAGAACGCACATGAAGAATTTGTGAACAGACTGGGTTGAGTTTAGCATAGAGGGGGAACGGGGCCGATCACATTCACTTAGATGAAAAAGCAACTTGAAGAATTAGCTATAAGTGAATGCTGTAGAGGAAATGAAAAACTCAAATATATATATATATATATATATATATATATATATATATATATATATATATATATATTGGCACTATTCTGATCCCAGGATCAGAATAGTTATTTGGATCGCGATTGCCCCTATAAGGGCGTTACATGAACTTCCTGAGAAAAAAACGATGGAAAAACTCCTCCACGCCCTCCTGCCCCACCCACCTCCCCCGACCGATCCCCACCACTAGGCCCCGCTCGATCTGCCACCCCTAACCGGCGCCTCCCGCACCCCGCCACCCCCACGCCGCCAGCACCCCGCCCCAACCGGCGCCGACGGCCCCGCGCCACCCGCACCCCGTCCCAACAGGCGCCAACGGCCCCGCACCACCCGCGCCCCGCCCCAACCGGCGCCGCCGGCCTCGCGCCGCCCGCACCTCCCCCAACCGAGCCTATCACCGACGGCTGCCTCGCACCCCCAACGCTGGAGGACACCACGCGCCTCCGTCGGCCCTGCCACTACCTCATCCTCCTCCCGGTGATACTCCTCCATCGCCAGCGCGCTCAGATTCGGTGACGCCACCGACCACCGGAGCTAGCTGACGCCCCCGCCCCAGCCCCGTTCACGCCCCGGTCACCTCTGCCGCTGCCGCCACCCTCCCTGCATCGTGCCTCCGCCGCCGCCTCCCTCCCTGCATCGCGCATCCTTCTCCTCTGGCGCTTCCCCAACGAGGATCTGGATCGGGGTCATCCAGATGCTCGCCATTGACGCGGCCTTCTCGCTCCGCCCCACCCGTTCCACCTCCCTCTTCTGCCCCTGGCCATGCCCGCGCCGGCAGCCCAACCATCCATCTTGAGCAAAAGAAGTTCAAGACTCGCGTGCGAGCAGTCCATCCAGGTGTTCGTTGTGGGTCTCCCACAGCACCCTCGACGACCTGCCCAAGGCCGAAGCGGTGACCTGCCTGAGTCCTACAATGTGACCTTCATGCCCGTGTCTTCTCCGCCGCCCCCTCATCTTCCACTGCATGTGGTGGACACCATGGCGAGCTAACCGGATCCTTGCACAAAGCTGTTGGAGTTCAAAAGAAATAAGGATACAAGTTCAAGGACCGTGGTGAAGTTTGAAATTTGTGTGAGCTTTCTATTCATCTTCAACCCAGATGCCTTCTTGCCACATTTGACAGAAGATCCCATTTTTTTGAACATGTAGCATTTTTTTCTTGGGAGGTTGTCAGGTTTCATTAACATGAATCTTCTGTCACATGTGTTTACCACAGTTACCTTGGGATTGCTCAGCTCCTTCTGTCGGTTCGCAAAAACACATTTCTTGCTTCTTCCAAATTGTTGCAAGAAGTTGTTATTTTGTATTGCTACCCAGGAAAAGCATTTTCTCTGAATGCAGCAGCAGGCTGCACCACCCAACGGTGGAGTCGAACAAAGCAACAGTAGATCGTGAACGAACCCGTGGAGGTGGAGAGGTTGTTTTTTGGTCGATTGATTTTCATCTGAGAGCACTAGTGTTGCTTGCTAGCTAGCTTCCCAATGGAGCTTCAATATTGTAGAGAACTCGAGTCCGATAAAAGAAGTATGATACTTGTAGGCAAACTATTGTTCATCAAAAATGTGTTTGTATTTATGACTAAAAAGAGTGATGGTTTTGAAGTTACTATGTGTGAGTTTCTTGATCACACGGTTATAACAAAACCACTCACAAAAACTAGAAATATTCATTTTGAAAAAGATACCGTAAGCAAATTATGCCTTGTTGTAAAAAAAGATGTGATGCAAACGGGATATGTGTGTGTGTGTGCGGGCGCGTGTATTGGGTGCAAATGCTCCCCAAATGCACAAAAGAGTGTATCGAAGCTCTAGTACATCCATGCACAATTATATATATATATTCCTAGGCCATTTCACCGAAAAGTAAAAAATGCATAAAATGTCGCGACAAAATTCTGTAAGAAGTTCAAATTTAAAAACCGAAGCAGGTCAACATTCAAAAAATAATTTTTTAATATCTAAAAGACAAATTTGGAAGTTCAAAAAATTTGAGCAACAAGCTAAAAAAATATTTATAACGCATTTTCCCCATTTGTAAAAAATTGGAGAAAGTCAAATTAAAAAGAGGAGCATTTCAAAAGATTGTATAAAAACTGATTTTTCCCATTCTATAAAAACTAGAAGTTCCAATTAAAATAACGACGCGGTATCATTGTTTATGTAAAAAAAGCATTTTCCCCGTTACTAACCAATAAAACTAAGAAGTTAAAATTTAAAAATGGTGAAGTTCGATGTCTATAAAAAATCAGATTTTTCATATTGTTAAAAAATAAAACCAAGAAGTTCAAAATTTAATAACAAAGAAGTTCAGAAAACTCGATTTTTCTCGTTACTAAAGAATAAAACTAAGAAGTTCAAATTACAATAACAAAGAAGTTCAAAGGTTATAAAACCTCATATTCTCGTTCTAAAGAATGACTAATAAGTTCAAATTAAAATAAGGGAACAACAAAAAAGTTATAAAAATGATTTTCCCCATTTTTAAAAAAATTAGGAAGTTCAATTAAAATAAAATAAAATAAAATCAGGAAGTCCATATTAAAAAGATGGAGAAGTTCGATGATTATAGAAAACTCAGATTTTCCTCGTTATTAAAGAATGAAAACAAGAAGTTCAAAAATAAAAAACAAGAAGTTCAACTTTTAAAAAATATAACGCTTCAAAATTTCATAAAAAAGAATTAAGAAATAAAACCAGGAAGGCCATATTAAAAAGATGGAGAAGTTCGATGATTGTAGAAAACTCGGATTTTCCTCGTTATTAAAGAATGGAAACAAGAAGTTCAGAAATAAAATAACAAGAAATTCAAATATTAAAAATAGAGCGCTTCAAAATTCATAAAAAAGATTAAGAAAAATCAGATGAAAAATTCATTAAAAAACTCAAATATTTTCACGTAACCGAGAGAGGTTCAAGTTGATAACCGCCAGAAGTTCATGTACTACACGGTGTGCATTTTGTATTTAAAAAGAATAAAAAAGCAAGGACTAAAAGTTTTGTTGTTACAAGTTCAAGTACTTCGTCGGAGAAAGTTAAAAAAAATAATGTGAGAGAGATTTGTACAAAAGAAATATCATTTGTGTAACACTCACGATGGATGAGATAATGACAAACAAAAATACGTCACAGAAGTTCAACTGAAAATAGCAGGAAGTTCAACTACTAGAGTGCATGAATTTTAGATGAAAAACTTTTAAAGTCATCGCGAGTATGAAAAAAGATCAACACGGGAAAGTTGCATCTTTATAGCAGCTTTCGAACGGTATGTCATTTGCTCAATTCCGGTGAGTGGATGGAGAACTACGAGCAGTGGATGGAGAGCTACGAGCAAAAAAATCACGTGAAAAACAGAGTGAAGTTCAGGTTCTTCACGCGGTGCATTTTCGAAGAATCTGTTTCGCGATAGAGGCAGAACGAATGATCCCGCCGTTTTCGGAATTACTTGAAAACGGCTAGGAATCAGAGAAAACCATCAGCATGAAAAAGTTTCGCATTTTCCGTAGCTTTTCAACGGTATATTACTTGCCCAATTCTGAAAAAAGTTCGTAGAAATTAAGGTGAAAATACGTTTTTCGCCATTTTCAAAATTGACTTAAAACCGTAAAGAATTGGGAGAAACAATACATACCAAAAAGTTTCGCATTTGTTCAAGCTTTCCAACGCCATATAATTTGCTGCATTCGGACGCACGGTTAAAAAATTAGCTCGAAAATACGAACTTGGTAGGACTTGGACCATTTTCTAAATTACTCTTAAACCATTCAAAATTAGAAAAAAACTTTCACGATGAAAAAGTAGCGCATTTTCATAAGATTTCCAATGCCATATCATATGCCTCCATTGGATTAGCCGTTTAGAAATGACATCGAAAAAACGAACTCAGCTGTTCGGTTTACGAAATTTTATGTTTTTTCAAATTACTCTTTAACCATAGGGAGTTAGAAAAAACTTTTAACATGTGGAAGGAGCGGTTTTGCAGAAGCTTTCCAACGCCATATTATATGCCTCATTCCGATAAACGGTTTAGAAATGCAATCGAAAATATGATTCACGTTTTTTGTGCGAAGAAAAAACGGTTTTCAAAACTGCTCTTAACCGCTTATATTTTGCCAAAAATTGAAGTTGGGTCATGATATTGGTGTCCATAGCTTTCCAACGGTATATCGCAAGCCCCGTTTGGGAAATGTTGGTGGAAGTTCAACCAAGTTCACGGGGAAGTTCAACGTACTACTAGCGGGGCAGGTCAGATTGTGATTAGAATAATATTCTGATCCCGTGATCAGAATAGTGTTTATATATAGCAAAATATAAGCGTCGTCACTGAGCCAAACCGATATAGCAAAATAAAAAACGCCCCCACGTCGTCAACCCACGATCCCCTACCTTTTCCACCAGGGTACCGCCGCCGACGGCCTATCCCGTGCCGCCACCAACTTCTCCCAAATCCACGCGCCGCCGCCGGCCCACTCCTCGCTGCCACCATCCTCGCCCAACCCCATGCGCCGCCGCCGGCCCACTCCTCGCTTCCCCCTACCTTGTACCACCCTGCCATCGCCTCACATCCGCCATGGCCGTGCGCCGCCTGGATCCAGCCGCTGCACGCCATGCCCGCGCGCGGATTCTGCGCCCCAACCGCCGCCGCTAGAGAACCCCGAACGCCATCAACCTCGCGCGCGCCCCGGCTTGCCTCGACGTGGATCATGTCAACCCCGCATGACTCCCCTCTGGTTAACCCCACAAACCTCCCCTCCGGTGGGCCTTCTCCCTCCTTCTGCCTTCCCCTTCTTCTTGTCTACCTCCAGGGAGGTCTCCCTAGATCCTACCGCTACCCCTTGCCCCCAGCTCCGCCAACCGTCGCCACCCATCGCCAGATGTGTCGCCTCCCCAGCAGATCCATGCCGCTCCTCGACCTCCTAGCTGATGCCACGGCAAAGTTCGGACGGGACCATGCAACTACTCTCGGCCCCCAGCGAGGCTCCCCCGCCACCATGCAGTCTCCTTCCAATGGTTGCTGCAGCACAAAGGCCATTAAACTCCATCGCCTTGGGCCGTCCAACGACGCGGCCCCAGGACGCTCGCCACCGCAGTGCCCGGATCACACGACCATCCTGTTGTTTGACTGCAGCGACCGTTGTCTTCAAAAAAGTGCATGTGTGCAGTCCAACTTCCCCTATACACTCATATGAGAAACTCTGCTTGGTTGCTGGATCTCTCTCGTGGTTTTGAGGATCACATGCTTCACGAGCTGATTGAACTATCCTCTAGGATCGAGACCTTGCTGCTACAGCCTGGGACGCCGGACTCAATTGTTTGGAAGCTCACAACAGTAGGTGTGTACTCAGCTAAATTAGCATATCGTGTGTTGTTTGCTGGGCAAGTGGACACGCCATTTGTTTAGCTCTTATGGACGGCGGTGCAGCACAAAATTCCTACGGCAGATATCCTACTAAGAAGAGGCTACGAGAACAATTATTTTTGCCCCATGTGTCTGCGTAACCTGGAGATGGTTGACCATATTCTCAGAGAATGCCCTTGGTCACAGGAGCTATGGAGCGATGTCGCTTTGCTGGCACGTATTGCGACACTCTCACCAGCAGCTTGGCAAGCCTCAACTGGCACTACTAACTGGTTTTCTTCACTATCATCGATCCTTCCCAAGTCTGATTGTGCAGCCACTAGGTCCTTGGCCATGCTTGTCTCTTGGGTAATCTGGTGTGAGCGTAACCGTAGAATCTTTGAGAAGAAGGAGCTGCTCGTCCCATCGGTGATGGTCCGGCTTAGAGATGAGGCATCCATTTGGAAATTGGCTGGATGCCCTATTCCCTTTGACCCGGGCTAAACGTTGCTTGCTAACTTACTTAGGTGTAGGCAAAGTCCTACCCTGGAGGGTGTCGGGCGGGCGTTTTTCTGCCCTTTTCTTCTGTTTCTCTTTGTTTTCTTGCCCTGGTTTGTTCTCTTGGTACCTTGTGCCACCCTTGTACTTAGCCTCCCGCTAACTCTTTGTCGGGGAAGCTGATCCACCAACACCTATGGGGACAGGGCCCCTTTCAGTTCGGAGGGGGGCGGAGGTCGCACAAAGAGCGGATCGAGGCGGTACACGCGAGCGGTTTTTACCCAGCTTCGGGCCGCACGGATGCGTAAAACCCTACTGCTGCTTGTTTGTGTGTATTGAATTCTTGCTCAGGAGCGACGGACGCTGCCAGACTGAGCGTGAGAGTGTTCCTGATGTTTCGAATGAGCCGAACCGGCCGACCCTCCCTCTACGTTGTGCCTGGGCCTCCTTTTATACTTTCAAGGGGTCACCGACAGGTGGCAACGTAGACTAGAAGGGTAAAAATGGAAAAGGATGCGGTAGGTGCAGCTACCGCTACTGTAGACACAGTGCACCCTACCTAACTCTGACGGCAGGGGACAAGGTCATTGAATGCCTGTCTGAGTTGCCTAAACAGTGCAAAAAGTGACCGTTAGGAGCGCCATCGTTTGCCACGATGGCCTTCTCTTCATCTCCGCTTGCCACCGCGCACCCCTAGCTGCACGGCCTCCTGCCACGTGTGCTTGGGAGAGTCCTAGAGCGACACGTTAGCAGGTGTGCTGGAGCGCAGGCATGAAGTGGGGGTTTCCCGCGGCAAGCTCCTTGCCGCGGTCGTCGTCTTGTCGTGTTTGGGAGCTTGTTGCTCACCGGGCCTTGCCAGGACGTAGGGCGCGTCGCGGCAAGCTTTCTTGGTATGCCTTGAGTGGCCTTCCCGGCAAGCTCCTCTTGCCGGGGTCTTGTCTCTTCCTGGCAAGATCCTCTTGCCGGGGCCTGGGTTGGCCTTCCCGGCAAGCTCCTCTTGCCGGGCCCTTGGTTTGAGTACTTTGTTCTTGAATGGTCTTCAAGGGAACCACGGAGGGTCTTGGCGGTCACCCGGCAAGCCTTGCCGCGGGGCGCTGCAACTGCCCGTGCACGAGTTCGGGATACTAGGTACCCCTACTCTAGTACACCGACAGGAGCCCCCGGGCCTGGGCCATACACGGTGCCGAGCGCTGTTGGGCCAGGCCCAAAACAGTGCACGGGCACGCGCGGCCTAGGTCACGCCGCATATCTCTCCGCTCCCACCGCGCACGCCCAGAACGGTACGCGTCAAACGCGGCGTCGTGGGTGACGCGGGCGGCGTGCGCGGGGCTAAGCCCCTCGAGCATGCATCAAGCCACGATGATGGGGACAGTTCACGCCCTCCTCCCTACACGGAGGTAGGCGTGGGGGCGTGGTGCATTTACTGGACGGGGCCGGTGTGCGGTTGTCGGGACGTCCACTCCCCGCGATCACGAGGCGGAGCGAGGCCGCCTCATCTGTCGCCTTGGTTCTGTATCCCCGCCACGCAGCTCCCATGCGCTTGGGGTCGCGGACGGTGGAAGTGGGAAACTGGTCCGTCGCGAGCAGAGGCAGCGGGTTGGCCCCGACTCCCTGCTCTTCCCGTGCCTTGATTCGCTGAGCGGGGCGGCCGAGCCCCCACCTCGCTCCTTTATAAAGAGCGGGAGGGGAGCACAGAAACCCGCACTCTCTCATCTCCTCCTTTCTTCAGCTTCTGCTCCCCTTTCTCTCATTCGCCATGGAGAAAGGGATCCCAGGCCCTTCATCGGTGGCAGCGAGGGTCGCCGCCAGACAGCGCAGTCATGTCATGGGAACACTTTATTAGAGGCGCGACAAGTTATTTCTGTAATATAACTCTATTTTAGGCAAAAAATTGCTGTGTTACTTCCTTTACTCGACTCTTGGCTTTGTATGGTTCTGCCCTACGCTTTCTAGGGAAACTTGCCGGCGCAGGCACCCTTGCCGCGAGCGCCGAGTGCGGAACTTCAGCAGCCTGCTGGCGGCGTCGCTACCGACAAGCAACCTTGTCGCAACTAGTTGCGGCTCACTTAAGTTGTTGAGCGGACTCGAAACAAAGTAAGGGCGCTAGCGGCTCACTTAAGTTGCTGAGCGGACTCGAAGCAAAGTAAGGGCGCTAGCAGCTCACTTAAGTTGTTGAGCAGACTCGAAACAAAGTAAGGGCGCAGCTAGCTACGAGTTGGTTCCTCCACGCACAGGTTTTCCATACAAAGCACGGTCGTTCAAGGAAGATAACTCAAAAACTTAAAAAAAACTGATTGCTCAAGCTTTAGCAACTTAGCTTTTCTGTCGTCTGCTTCCCGGCAAGGAGAAACTTTCTTGCCAGGCTTTTATCTTCAGCAGAGAACTTTGACGTTCTCGATACCGGCTTCCGGCAAGTTTGTTGCCGAGAAGGCTTTTATCTTCAGCAGAGAACTTTGACGTTCTTGATGCCGGCTTCAGGCAAGCTTGTTGCCGAGAAGGCTTTTATCTTCAGCAGAGAACTTTGACGTTCTCAATGCCGGCTTCCGGCAAGCTTGTTGCCGAGAAGGCTTTTATCTTCAGCAGAGAACTTTGACGTTCTCGATGCCGGCTTCCGGCAAGCTTGTTGCCGAGAAGGCTTTTATCTTCAGCAGAGAACTTTGACGTTCTCGATGCCGGCTTCCGGCAAGCTTGTTGCCGAGAAGGCTTTTATCTTCAGCAGAGAACTTTGACGTTCTCGATGCCGGCTTCCGGCAAGCTTGTTGCCGAGAAGGCTTTTATCTTCAGCAGAGAACTTTGACGTTCTCGATGCCGGCTTCCGGCAAGCTTGTTGCTGAGAAGGTTTTTATCTTCAGCAGAGAACTTTGACGTTCTCGATGCCGGCTTCCGGCAAGTTTGTTGCCGAGAAGGCTTTTATCTTCAGCAGAGAACTTTGACGTTCTCGATGCCGGCTTCCGGCAAGCTTGTTGCCAAGAAGGCTTAGGGCAAAGAACTTCGTCGTTCTTGACACCAAGAAGATTGGTCTTAAGGGCGTTGCCAGCCCCCAGGCCATAACTGCGTTTAAACATGACAAGTGATTAGCATCTGAAGTGCACTCAACTCACTTGCAAATTTTGACTTCTGCTACATATTCCCTATGCCTGCTGGAATGCTTTCCGGTGCGTACGATCCAGCCAGCAGCGCTTGAGGGAACGGGCCCTTAGCGGCTATTCGGGAACGTCACCTCCCGGAAAGGTTTACCTTCTTGGCTCTAGCGCAACCGCACAAGTTGCCGAGCGGACTCGAGGCAACATGGAGCGCAACTAACCCCGAGAAGGTTCCTTGGCATACAGGTCTATGCAGAAATCTCAAATAAATAGTGCATGGTATCTTCCTGTTCAACCTCTCTTTGTATGTCCACCCTACGCTTTTAGGGAACTTGTCGACGCAGGCACCTTTGCCGCGAGCGCCGAGTGCGGAACTTCAGCAGCCTGCTGGCGGGTCGCTACCGACAAGCAACCTTGTCGCAACTAGTCGCAGCTCACTTAAGTTGTTGAGCGGACTCGAAACAAAGTAAGGGCGCAACTAGCTACGAGTTGGTTCCTCCGCGCACAAGTTTTCCATACAAAGAACAAGATCTCCGAGGCGGATAACCTTATATAGAAAGGAAATATCTAAAGTTTCGCATGACTTAGCTTTTCTGTTGCCGCACTGGCGTCGTTCTTTTGGTCGCCTGCTTCTTAGGAGCCATGACGATGAAGAACAGCTGAGCCTTGACGAGGATGGAACGGCTGCCGCCGAAGTCTTCTTCTTCGGTGGCATGTCGATGAAGAAGATGAAGATCTAGCTCGTGTGGACGTCGGATCAGGTTCACACAATCTCGACGCCCCCTACCTGGCGCGCTAGAGATGTCGGGGAAGCTGATCCACCAACACCTATGGGGACAGGGCCCCTTTCGGTTCGGAGGGGGGCGGAGGTCGCACAAAGAGCGGATCGAGGCGGTACACGCGAGCGGTTTTTACCCAGCTTCGGGCCGCATGGATGCGTAAAACCCTACTGCTACTTGTTTGTGTGTATTGAATTCTTGCTCAGGAGCGACGGACGCTGCCAGACTGAGCGTGAGAGTGTTCCTGATGTTTCGAATGAGCCGAACCGGCCGACCCTCCCTCTACGTTGTGCCTGGGCCTCCTTTTATACTTTCAAGGGGTCACCGACAGGTGGCAACGTAGACTAGAAGGGTAAAAATGGAAAAGGATGCGGTAGGTGCAGCTACCGCTACTGTAGACACAGTGCACCCTACCTAACTCTGACGGCAGGGGACAAGGTCATTGAATGCCTGTCTGAGTTGCCTAAACAGTGCAGAAAGTGACCGTTAGGAGCGCCATCGTTTGCCACGATGGCCTTCTCTTCATCTCCGCTTGCCACCGCGCACCCCTAGCTGCACGGCCTCCTGCCACGTGTGCTTGGGAGAGTCCTAGAGCGACACCTTAGCAGGTGTGCTGGAGCGCGGGCACGAAGTGGGGGTTTCCCACGGCAAGCTCCTTGCCGCGGTCGTCGTCTTGTCGTGTTTGGGAGCTTGTTGCTCACCGGGCCTTGCCAGGACGCAGGGCGCATCGCGGCAAGCTTTCTTGGTATGCCTTGAGTGGCCTTCCCGGCAAGCTCCTCTTGCCGGGGTCTTGTCTCTTCCCGGCAAGATCCTCTTGTCGGGGCCTGGGTTGGCCTTCCCGGCAAGCTCCTCTTGTCGGGGCCTTGGTTTGAGTACTTTGTTCTTGAATGGTCTTCAAGGGAACCACGGAGGGTCTTGGCGGTCACCCGGCAAGCCTTGCCGCGGGGCGCTGCAACTGCCCGTGCACGAGTTCGGGATACTAGGGTACCCCTACTCTAGTACACCGACACTCTTCTGCAATGGAATCTTAGCAGCTCTCCTGCTAACTTTCAAAAAAAGAACATGGAGGCTCTGCTTAGAGAAGTTGCAGCAACACGATGCAATGATCATCTTCAGCAAATAGCTTTTAGATGTTATTATTGCTACTGAAATTTGTGTGGGTGGACGTCTGGCTACATGTATCCCTTATTTTGTTTGTTGAAAAAAGAAATGTACCCTCGGTTCGTTTACACATGTTCTATAATCAGTTTCTTTGGTTTTGTTAAACTGATTTCATTCTTGTTGCCATCTGCAAAAATGTACAATGCGTCGACGAGCCCCTGCACCCATGTTGCCATCTCAAAAACTAGATATAGAGAATGCATTGTTTGTCTTGTACTACTATGCCTAAATTTTTATTTGTGAAGGTTAAAATATTGTGTTCGAGAAGGTCAAGTGTGTTATGTGTATCTCCTAAATTTTTATTTGTGAAGGTCAAAATATTGTGTTCGAGAAGGTCAAGTGTGCTATGTGTATCTCAGCAAGTTCAAATAATTTAAACATGCAAAATAAAAACATGGGAGATTTGTGAATTTTTAGAACTTGAAGTGACAAACAAATTTAAAAAGAGCACAAAAAAATTTAAGTCTATAAAATTCACTTCAAAACATTAACAGGAAAAAGAATATTCTCTTTGTTCTCGAACAAAAACAAAAATTAATGAAAAAAAGGGAATGTAGTTTACTCTTACAAAATCCCGAGAAATGTTTTGTCAAATCAACTGTGCTTCTCTGCTCCATACGTGTTATTGATATTGCCAACAAGCATACTATTTTCCAAAAAGTGGTTCGATGTTTATTACAAGATTAGATTTTTTTTCTGCTACTAAGAAATAAAACCAATAAGTCTAAATTAAAAAGATGGACAAGTTCGATGATTATAGAAACTATGATTTTCCTCATTATTTATGAATGGAAAACAAGAATTTCAAAATAAAGTAATGCAATAGTTCGATGTATAAAAAATGGAAAAATCTGAATCTGTTGATGGGAAGAACATAAGAAGTTCAAACAAAAATAACAGAATAGTACAAAAATAAGAGAGCACTTTGAAATGGATATTTCACCGTTTTTAATAAAAAAAAGATGTTCGGATTTTAAACATAGACCAGTTCAAAAAATCATAAAAAACGGGATTACCACATTCTTAAAAAAATTCTAGAAGTTCAAATTTAAATAACGGGCCTGTTCAGTATTTATTACAAAACTTGGAGTTTGCCGTCACTAAAAGAAACTAAACAAAGAAGTCCAAATTAAAAAAATAGAGAAGTTTGGTATTTATAAAAAAACTCAGAATCTCCTTGTTACTAAAGAACAAAAATGACGAAGTTGAAATTAAAAAAGAGGAGTAGTTCGATGTATACAGAAAACCCAAATTATTACCATTTCTAAGAAAAATAAAACCATGAAGTTCAATTTACCAAAAAAATGTTTGATGCATATTTAAAAATATATTTCCCTTCTAAGAATATGACTAAGAAGTTGTAATTAAAATAACAGAGAAGTTTGTAGTATATGAAAAACTCAGATTTGTTGCAAGAAGTTCACGTGCACCTCCGTGCACGATTCAGAATTTATATTTGCGGGACATCCGACCTCCAATAACATGTTTGAAAATGGCAAAAAAATGACGTATGACCTTCAATTGCGTGTAATTCGATGTATACATACAGATGTGACAGAAGTTCATAGTGAAAACAACGAGAAGTTCAAGTACTCAAAGGAGTGCATTTCAGCTGAGAATAAAAGTATAGAAAAATAACATCTTAAAATGTTTGTTTAAAGAAGTTCAAGTGCTCTGTCCGGGGAAGTTTAAAAATTCTTCCGAGAGAGGTTCACCTTGTATTTCCATGTTCAAAAACACAAAACAAAACTGTTTTTCTGCTTTTAAAATAATTCTCTCAATCCACGAAGAAGTTCAGTATATTATTTCGGAGCAATTTGATTTCAAAAAGAAAAAAATCAAATGATAAAAATGGAAAAAGTTCATGTATTACATGGTGTGTGTTTAATATGAGAAAAATGAATAAAAAGGCAAGGTCCAAATTTTTTGTTGTTATAAGTTCAAGTCCTCAGTCAGAGAAAGTTAAAAAAAATTATTATGAGAGAGGTTTGTACAAAATGAATATCATTTGTGTAACACTAAGGAATGGATGAGAAAATTACAAACGAAAATAGGTCATAGAAGTTCAACGTGAAAACAGCAGGAAGTTCAACCACCGCACTGAATGAATTTCAGATGAAAAACTTATAAAACTTGTCCCGAGTATGAAAAATTTGATAGAGAGCTTCAAAATTTCATAAAAAATACTAAGAAATAAAGCCATGAAGTCCATATGAAAAAGATGGAGAAGTTCGATGATTATAGAAAACTCAGATTTTCCTCGTTATTAAAGAATGGAAACAAGACGTTCAAAAATAAAATAATAAGAAGTTCAACTTTTTAAAATAGAGCGCTTAAAAATTCATAAAAAAGATTAAAAATTCAGATTAATATTCATAAAAAACTCAGATATTTTCATGTAATCGAGAGAAGTTCAGATTGATAACTGCCAGAAGTTCACGTCCTACACAGTGTGCATTTTGTATTAAAAATGAATAAAAAACAAAGACTAAAAGTTTTGTTTTTATACGTTCAAGTCCTCGGTCGGAGAAAGTTCAGAAAAATTATTGTGAGAGAGGTTTGTACAAAAGAAATATCATTTGTGTAGCACTGACGAATGGATAAAAAAATTACAAACGAAAAAATGTTAGAGAAATTCAACGTGAAAACAGCAGGAAGTCCAACTACTACAATGAATGAATTTCAGCTGAAATTTTTTAAAATCGTCACGAGTATGAAAAAATGATCAACACGGGAAAGTTGCGTGTTTACAATAGCTTTCCACCGATATATAACTTGCTCAATTCCGGTGACTGTTTTGATGAGTGGATGGATAGCTACGGGCAAAAAAAACACGTGAAAACAGAGTGAAGTTCAAGTACACATGCCAAGAAGTTCAAGTTATTCACGTGGTGCATTTTCGAAGAATCTGTGTCGCGATAAAGGCAGAACGAATGATCCTGCCATTTTCGAAAAGGATTATAATAACAGGAAGGTCAAACTAAAAAAACAAAAAGCATCTCAACATAAATTTATTAAAAAATGGATTTTCTCCACTAAAAATACCCTAGAAGTTCACATCTAAAAAACAAAACAGCTCGATATTTAATAAAAAACTAGAATTTTATTCCCAAACTAGAAGTTCAAATTAAAAAATCAGAGAAGGCCAAATTAAAAAAGAGGAGCATTTCAAAAGATTTTGTAAAACAGATTTCCCCCATTCTATAAAAACTAGAAGTTCAAAATAAAATAACGGTGCGGTATCATTGTTTATATAAAAAGGTATTTTCCCCGTTCTAACCAATGAAACTAAGTTCAAATTTTAAAAATGGTGAAGTTCGATGTCTATAAAAAAATTCAGATTTTTTACATTATTAAAAATAAAACCAAGAACTTCAAAATTTTAAAACAAGGAAGTTCAAAAAAACTCGATTTTCCTCGTTACTAAAGAATAAAACTATGAAGTTCAAATTAAAATAACTGAGAACTTCAAATTTTGTAAAAACCTCGCATTCTCGTTACTAAAGAATCAAACTAATAAGTTTGAATTAAAATAAGGGAACAACTAAAAAAGTTTTAAAAGATTTTCCCCGTTTTTTCAAAAACTAGGATTTTCCCCGATACTAAAGATTAAACCATGAAGTTCAAAAATAGGAAAAAAAAGATAAATTCGACGTTTATTTTAAAATCAAACACAATTCTTTATTCAAAAAATAAAATATGTGAAGTTGAAATTAAAATAATTGAGAAGTTCAAAGTATATAAAACCCTAGGATTTATAAGCTCAAAAAATAAAAATAAAAAACAATGTCATTTTGGGCATTTTTCCCCAATACTAAAGATTAAAATCAAGAAGTTCAATTCCAAAAAACGAAGTAGTTAAATGTATGTAAAAAACTCAGATGTCCTAGTCACTATAGAATAAAACCAAGAAGTTCAATTGGAAAAAGCGGAAAAGTTTGATATTTATTTGAAAAATTGGACTTTTACCATTACTAAAGAATAAAACCAATAAGTTCAATTCCAAAAAACGAAGAAGTTTGATGTTTCTAAAAAACCTCCAATTTTCACATTTCTAAAAACACACAATGAAGTTCGAATAAAAAAGGTAGAGCGGCTCGATGTCTATAAAAAACTCAGATATTTTCATGTAATCGAGAGATGTTCGGATTAATAACCGCGAGAAGTTCAAGTACTACACTATGTGTATTTTGTATGAAAAAAAGAATGAAAAAGCAAAGGCTAAAAGTTTTGTTTCTAGAAATTCAAGTGCTCGGCCCGAGAAAGTTCAAAAATTCTTATGAGAGAGGTTGAACAAAAATACGTGACAGAAGTTCAAGGTGAAAACAGTGACATGTTCAACTACTACACGGAATGCGTTTCAGATAAAAATATAAGAATAGAAAACAAAAGTCTTAAAAGGTTTGTTGCAAGAAGTTCACGTGCTCCTCCGTTCACGGTTCAGAATTTATATTGCGGGACATCCGACCTCCAATTACATATTTGAAAATGGCAAAAAAACGACGTCCGACCTTCAATTGCGTGTAATTCAACGTATACACAAAAATGTGACAGAAGTTCATAGTGAAAACAATTAGAAGTTCAAGTACTGCAAGTAATGCATTTCAGGTGAGAAATAAAAATGTAGAAAAATAAAATCTTAAAAGGTTTGTTGAAAGAAGTTCAAGTGCCCTATCCGGAGAAGTTCAAAAATTCTTGCGAGAGAGGTTCACCTTGTATTTCCATTTTCGATTGTTTCCGTATAAAAATCGAATACAATTCTTTACTCAAAATATAAAAAGGTGAAGTTCATATTGAAATAACAGAGAAGTTTGGAGTTTATTAAAACCTAGGATTTACCTCTTCAAAAAATAAAAAACACAACACCATTTTTTGCACTTTTAAAAACAACTCATAAACGAAAAAATGGTTGCTAGAAGTTCAAGTGCTCGGTGAGGAAAAGTTCAAAAAATTCTTGTGAGACAGGTTCACCCTGTATTTAGATGTCCAAAATACATAAAAAATATGTTGTTTTTTGTGTTTTAAAATAATTCTCTCAAACTAGTGAGAAGTTCAAAGTGATAATAACTAGAAGTTCACGTACTCCATGGTGTGTATTTCATATATGAAAAAAATAAATAAAGTGAAACAGTGTGGAGTTTAAATAGACATGCCCCAGAAGTTCAACTACTTCACGCAGTGCAAAAAACAGCATGTCAAAAACAGAGTGAGGTTCAAACAGACATGCCCGAGAAGTTCAACTACTTCACGTAGTGCGTTTCCATTTACAATGAAGACAGAAATCATGATCTCGTCATTTCTCTAATTTACTTCAAAATGACAAGAATATCATTTATGTAAGTTCAAGTCCTCGGTCGGAGAAAGTTAAAAAAATATTGTGAGAGAGGTTTGTACAAAAAGAAAATCATTTGTGTAACACTTACAAAATGGATGAGAAAATTACAAACGAAAATACGTCACAGAAGTTCAACGTGAAAACAGCAGGAAGTTCGACTATTATAGTGAATGAATTTCAGATGAAAAACTTTTAACATAGTGGCGATTATGAAAAAATGATCAACACGGGAAAGTTGCGTGTTTACATCAGCTTTCCACCGGTATATTACTTGCTCAATTCCGGTGAGTGTATGGAGAGCTACGGGAAAAACAATCACGTGAAAAACAGAGTGAAGTTCAAGTACACGTGCCGAGAAGTTCAGGTTCTTCACGGAGTGCATTTTCGAAGAATCAGTTTCGCGATAAAGGCAAAATGAATGATTTCTCAATTTTCACAATTACGTGAAAACGGCTAGGAATCAGAGAAAACCATCAACATGAAAAAGTTTTGCATTTTCCGTAGCTTTTCAGCGGTATATTATTTGCCCCATTCCGATAAAGTTTGTAGAAATTATGCCAAAAATATGTTTTTAGCTATTTTCAAATTTTACTTAAAACCCTAAGGAATTGGGGGAAACAATATATACAAAAAAGTTTCGCATTTACTCAAGCTTTCCAACGCCATATCATTTGTTGCATTCGGACTTACGGTTAAAGAATTAGCTCAAAAATACAAACTCGGTGGAACTTGTATCGTTTTCTGAATTACTTTTAAACCGTTCCAAATTAGAAAAAACTTTTAACATGAAAAAGTAGAGCATTTTCAAAAGCTTTCCAACGCCATATCATTTACTTCAATTGGATTAGCCATTTAGAAATTACATTGAAAATACGAACTCGGCTATTCAGTTTGCGAAATTTTACGATTTTCCAAATTACTCTTTATCCATAGGGAATTAGAGAAAAAATTCAACATGTTGAAGGAGCGGTCTTGCAGCAGCTTTCCAATGCCATATTATTTACCTCATTCCGATAAACGGTTTAGAAATGCGATCGAAATTACGATTCACGTTTTTTGCATGAAGAAAAAACGGTTTTCAAAACTGCTCTTAAACCGCTTACATTTTGCCAAAAATTTAACTCAGGCCATGATATTGGTGTCCATAGCTTTCCAATGGTATATTGCAAGCTCCATTTGAACACATTTTAGCTAAAGTTCAACCTAGTACTCGTGGAAGGTCAGGCGCGTTACTCGGTAAGTTCATGTTGTGATCAGAATATTATTCTGATATATATATATATATATATATATATATATATATATATATATATACAATGAAGAACAACGACGGAAAGACTGAGGAAATTAAAAATCTAAAGAAATCGCAACAACTCAAATTGAAGATTTTTAACTTTGGTTGGTGGCGTAAACCACCGTATAAGAATGATGATTTCAAACACCGCGTACAATTGTCATAGGGTTCTGAGAATCAAATTCTTCATTAATTTCTTCACACTTAGAGGGTTAGTCTTCATTGATTGAAGAAAAACGTTACTTCGTGTGTTGCACATCTAAGTCATCAAATTTGTATAAGTGTTAGGATGTGTGTCCTTTTCAAAGAACATTCGAAGAATATGCTTCACAACATTATGGTGTGATTCCTTCAGTGTAGCTTAAAATCCGGCACACGTGCAAACACTAAGCATAATATCCGGCCTAGATGCACATAGATACAATAAAGAGCCAATCATGGAGCGGTATACCTTTTGATCGAAGTCTTTACCATTTTCATCGGTGCATAGATGGCCATTTGTGGGCATAGGGATTTGGACGCCTTTGCAATCTTGCATGCTGAATTTCCTCAACACATCCTTGAGGTATTTCTCCTGAGATATGAATATGCCATTATGTTGTTGACGAATTTGAAGACCTAAGAAGAATTTCAACTCTCCCATCATGGACATTTGATATTCCTAACTCATCATATAGTCAAACTCGTCACTATAACATTGGTTAGTACAGCCAAAGATAATATCATCAACATATATTTTGCACACAAATAATTCATCATAATATGCTTTGGTGAAAAGAGTTGGGTAAAGTGAACTGAGTTTGAAGCCTTTCTTCATGAGGAATTCCTTCAATGTATCATACCACGCCCGAGGTGCTTGCTTGAGGCCATAGAGGGCCTTGTTGAGTCTGTAGACGTGATTTGGAAATTTTGGATCCTCAAAACCTGGTGGTTGAGCAACATATACTTCTTCCTCAAGCTTACCATTGAGGAATGCACTTTTCACATCCATTTGATGTAAGATGATATTATAATGGTTAGCATAAGCAAGCAATATGCGAATATCTTCAAGTCTAGCAACAGATGCAAAAGTTTCATCGAAATAAATTCCTTCAACATGTGTGTAGCCTTGAGCTACAAGGCGAGCCTTATTCCTCACAACAAGGCCATTTTCATCTTGTTTGTTGCGGTAGATCCATTTGGTGCTGATGATGTTGTGTTTGCGTGGGCCTGGTCGCTTGACAAGCTCCCACACATTGTTGAGCTCGAATTGATGCAATTCATCTTGCATAGCTTGAATCCACTCAGATTCCATGAATGCTTCATCAACTTTGGTGGGCTCTGTGATAGAGACAAATGCAACATGCCCACAAAAGTTAGATAAATGTGAAGCTTTTGAGCGTGTGAGAGGACCTGGTGCGTTGATGTCGTTGATAATTCTCTCAATCTGCACTTCGTTTGCAATGCGAGGATGAGCAGGTTGACGATTTTGATTTGGCACAACAATTTCTTCATGGCCATTTTCTTCAGTAGCACCAGCGTGATTTTCTTCACGATCCGGAATGACTTCTTTAGTAGATTCCTCGGTAGGGATGACATCCTCAGTAGCCTTGAACTTGATGGATTCCTCAAGTGACATTTCGTCAAGCACGGGAGGTAGGTGCTCTCTTTGCGAGCCATTAGCTTCATCGAACCACACATCTAGAGTTTCAACAACCTTGTGATGATATGTGTTGAAGACTTTGTAGGTGTGCGAGTCCTTTCTGTAACCAAGCATAAAACCTTCATGTGCTTTCGATGCAAATTTAGAGTGGTGGTGAGGATCTCTAATCCAGCATTTAGCACCAAAGACTTTGAAATAACTTACATTGGGTTTCTTGTTAGTGAGAAGTTCATATGAGGTCTTTTTGAAGAACTTGTGAAGATATACTCTGTTGATGATGTGGCATGCAGTATCAATAGCATCTGGCCAAAAACGCTGTGGTGTCTTGTATTCATCAAGCATAGTGTGAACCATCTCAACAAGAGTTCTATTCTTGCGCTCCATGACGCCATTCTGCTGAGGAGTATAGGGAGTAGATAACTCGTGAGTAATACCAAGTATATCAAGATATTCATCGGGACCAGTGTTCTTGAACTCGGTTCCATTATCACTCCTGATATGCTTGATCTTCACACCGAAGTTTGTAGATGCTCTTGAGGAAAATCATTTTAAGACTTCCTGCATTTCATTTTTGTAAGTGATGATATGCACCCAGGTGTAACGAGAATAATCATCAAAAATGATGAAGCCATATAATGATGCAGAACTAGTGAACATGGCATAATGAGTAGGGCCAAAGAGATCCATGTGAAGTAATTCAAAGGGACGAGAGGTGGTCATGATAGTCTTCGAGGAATGCTTGGCTCTGGTGATCTTTCCAGCCTCACAAGCCCCACAAAGATGATCTTTGAGGAATTTGACACCCTCGATGCCAATGACATGCTTCTTCTTCGTGAGTGTATGCAAGTTCCTCATCCCAGCATGACCAAGTTGTCGATGCCATAACCAGCCTTCTGAAGCTTTTGCAAGTAGACATGTCGTAAGTGCATCTAGTGCCCCTTAGTGATTTTGGTGTATTAAAGACTTATAGGTTAAGGGACTAATGCGTTTGTGAGTGTACACAGGTATATAAGTCTATGAGGAGTTTGATATTCACAAAGAATGTCGACCCCTAAAAATGAAGTTCTTCGACTGAAGACTTTGGATTTCTGAAGACTTTCTGAAGACTTTGAAAGTGAAGAAATTGGTGTGACCTTGAAGAATTGGTAATCATTCGAGGAACATGAAGTGTGAAGACTTTTGTTTTCATAGTTTCATTTTCTCTTTCTTGAGTCATAGGAAACACCGTACTGTTAAAGGGGGTCGAGGAAATACTAAGGAAAAATTTCCATGTGATGCTCAACTCAAATCCTACACCTACCAATCCCTTCGAGTGAAGCCATTGGAAATCTCGCACAGTTCAGTCATATTCTTGAGTGACAGAGACGAAGTTCTTCTGGTTTCTGAGGAATTTGTTCTGACTGAAGAGTTAGGAATTCGCTAGTGCGGATTGCCTACAAAGTGAGGAACATGATAGCCCTGAGGATTTCGAACCCAAACATTCCGACCGTTGCTGTGCTATGCGCCAGCTGTTCCAAAATATCTACCCACCTAACGGCCATATCAGACAAGGGCATTTATGTCTTATCATGTCGGGCTGCTCCCCGGCTATAAATAGCCGCCCCCTACAACCACTAACTGGTTGGCTGCTCCAAGAGAAACTAACACTTGTCATTTGAGAGCAACCCATCCTATGAGGACTTTGAGTGAAAATCATAAAGTGAGGAAATCCCAAACCCAAACCTACAAAACCCAAAGTGATTGAGCATCACTGAAGAGATTGATCCTGCGTGGATCCGATGCTTGTTTCCTTTGAAGACTGTGCTTCTTCCACACGGTTAGGCGTCAAGGTCTAGAGCATCCAAGAGGAATTGTGGATCACCGAGTGACCGAGTTTGTGAAGGTTCGGAAGTCACCTGAAGACTTACCATGAGTGATTGGGCAAGGTCTGTGTGAATTTAGCTCAAGGAGAATACGGTGAGGACTGTGTGTCTGGGACTGGGTGTCCTCGAGTTTAAATACTCAGCCGCTCCAACTAGATGTACAACTGAGACAATAGCTGGAACTGGTCTACCAAATCATTGTCTTCACCGAGCTTACTGATTCTATTTCCTCAACTATTTAAATTCCTCATGCATGTTGTTGTGTGCCTGTTCATATCTGTTTGAAGACATTGACTGAAGACTTTCTCAATTTCCTTAGTTCTATTTCTTCAGTTTGTTCGTCTGCTTCTCTTGTGTTATCATGTGTTTACGCTTTATATACTCTGTGCTTGTCCACATTTCATCATGATGACTATGCTTGTGTTCTGTTATGTTCCTTTCTGAGTACTTATTCCGCTGCAAGTAGTTCTTCATTTAGGAATTTCCTCACCAGCAAATTCCTCAGTGAAGAATTCATAAAAATCACCTATTCACCCCCCCCTCTAGTCGATATAACGCACTTTCACATGTGTCAAGCTGTGGTCCTGCACAGAAATCAAAAATATACAAGTCTCCTCTCCTAAAGCCTTCGAAGACTTTGGAATCATCAGATTCCATTAGCACAATGCAATGATACTTTCCAAAGACGACAACCATATCAAGATCACAAAGCATTGAGACAGACATGAGGTTGAATCCTAAGGACTTGACAAGCATGACTTTGTCCATGTGTCTATCCTTTGAGATCGCAACCCTACCTAGACCCAATACCTTGCTTTTGCCTTTATCAGCGTCGGTGATATGCTTCAGATGAGATGGAGATAAAGAAGTGTCCATCAATAAGTTCCTGTCACCAGTCATGTGATTTGGACATCCACTGTCGAGGACCCACTCAGTAGCTTTGGGTTGTTCATCCTACAGATGAATTAGTGCAACTTATGAACCCATATACTTCATCAGTGAAGAATATGATATCAATTTCATTAACAGTAACAGATATAGCAATATGAGGACGTGAGAAATGAGTAATTCATTTATTCATGATTAGCTTGCGTCCATTCAAGCACATTCAGGTCTCCAGCAAATTCTTCAGACGATTAAGTTCGTCTAGAGACCTGACCCTGCATAAGAGATTAGTTATTTTTCTTCACCACCCACATTTGAAGGGGTGGCAAATAGTTCATCATTCTGCGAGCTCCATAAGAAAAAGATGGCATTGAAGCCAGCGCACTTCGTTTCACAGAAGAGGGGTTAGGATAAGCATATGAATAAGCAGAGAAATTCTTCGAGGACTTATGAACATAATGGTTTGAAGAATAATGCACATATTCATAGCCTTTAGACTTTCCCTGTGAAACAGAAGTGTTAGCACGATGATGTTCATATGAGGATTTGGATCCATGTGAGGAATTTGATCCAGATGAAGAATTTTATCTGGGGTTCCTATTCTTCATAGGTGGTGTCATGATGACATTCACCTGAAGATTTTCAAGGCACCTTTTGGGAACCCAGATTTTCTTCATAGGGGGGCCATTCCTGCAGTTAGTTCCAACATATCGAGCAAATACTTCACCATTCTGATTCTTGAATAGTTTATAGTTAGAGTCAAATGACTCATCAGAGGAATGTGAAGATTCACAAGTGAAGCCAGATAAAGTTCATGGATCTATGGAAGGTCCTTTCGCAGCAACCCATGAGGTTTTGGGGTACTACTTAGGTTTCCAGTAGGTCCCATCAGCATTGAGTTTCCTCTCAAAGGCAATACCCTCTTTCCTAGGGTTCCTATTCAAGATCTGCTTTTTGAGCACATCACAAAGAGTCTGATGTCTTTTGAGGCTTTTGTATATGTCTGTCACATACAATTCCTTCAATCCTGCATTGTCGTTAGTGATACTTGTGGTATCCTCAGATGAGGAATTTGTGACCACAAAGACAATTGAAGAATTTGCAGCAATAAAAGCATTTTAACATTCAGGTGAAGAATTAGCAGTTCACGCTCAATGCATTTCAGACATGGTGGAATAAATTCTTCCTGAGCGGAACTGATCTGTTGAGCAAGCAATGAATAATTTTCCTTCTGAAGATCTTCATAACTCACTTTTAACTTCTCAAGATCTTGCTTTCTCTGAAGAAATTCATAAGAAAGCTTCTCATGATCAGATAAGAGAGTGTTATGATGATTTTGAAGGTTGTCAAACCTAGACTAAAGTCTCTGAAGATTATCAGTCAAAGTCTTAGTTCGATTCAATTCATCACCCAACATATCATTGCTTTTGTCTAGCTGATTTTGAATATTTTCCAAAGCCTTCTGTTGTTTAATAAAAATTTTAGCTAGTTTGGAATAGCTAGGTTTGACATTGTCATCAGATTCATCCTCACTAGATTCAGAGGGGGAATGTTTGAGTACCTTGGCATCTTTTGCCATGAAGCAATAGGTGGGAGCATAGTCATCGACGCTCTTGTCAGCAGAGTTGGGGAGGTCATTTTCTTCAGTGTTGAAGATGGACTTGCTGACTTAAGCAGTAGCTAGGGCTAGGCTCGCCACACCAGAGTCTGACTCCTCAGATTCCTCATCTTCCACATTTTCCTCAGATTTAGCTTCAGAGTCCATTTCATTGCCAATAAATACCCGTGCCTTCTTGGAACTGCTCTTCTTGTGATACAAAGACTTTGAAGATTTTGATGATGAGGATTTTGAAGATTTCTTCTTCTTCTTTGAGTCATCAGAATCGTCATCTTCGTACTTCTTCTTCTTTGATTCCTTTTCCCACAGAGGACAATCAGACATGTAGTGACCAGGTTTCTTGCATTTGTGGCAAGTTCTCTTATTGTAGTCATGGGACAAGGAATCATCACTCCTTGAAGACTTTCCAAAGCGACCACGGTGAGAGAACTTCTGGAATTTCTTCACGGGCATTGCTAGCTCCTGGCTCAATTCTTCAGGGTCACCAAGGCTGCTACCAGAATCTTCACCTTCATATTCAGAGACTGTGTTGGCCTTCAGCGCACGTGATCTTCCAAATCTTGGTCCACAGAGGTCTCTCTTCTCAGCAAGCTAGAACTCATGAGTGTTTAGCCTCTCGAGGATATCAGCGGGATCAAGTGACTTGTAATCACCTCGCTCTTGAATCATCATTGCAAGAGTATCGAATGAGGAATCAAGTGATCTCAGCAATTTCTTCACCATCTCATGGTCGGTGATGTCAGTGGCACCAAGTGCTTGAAGCTCATTTGAGATGTTAGTGAGGCGATCGAAGGTTTGCTGAACATTTTCATTGTCGAGTCTTTTGAAGCGGTTGAAGAGATTGCGAAGAACATCAACTCCGGATTCATGTTGAGTAAAGACTCCTTCGTTGACCTTGGATAGCCTGTCCCAAATCATCTTAGCAGTTTCCAAAGCACTCACTCTGCCATAGTGTCCTTTGCTCAGATGTCCACATATGATATTTTTCGCTTGAGAGTCGAGTTGCTTGAATCTCTTCACATCAGCAGCATTCATAGACGGAGTGACTGAGGGGTCACCATTTTCCACAACATACCAGAGATCATTATCGATTGCCTCAAGATGCATGCGCATCTTGTTCTTCCAATAGGGGTAATCCGTCCCATCGAAGGTAGGACACCCAGCCGAGACCTTGATCATTCCTGCAGTCGACATAACTAGAACTCCAGGTGTTTAAACCAAAATCACACAGAACAAGAGAGTACCTTGCTCTGATACCAATTGAAACTGCGTTATATCGACTAGAGGGGGTGAATAGGCGATTTTTACAAATTTGTCACTGAGGAATTACTAGGTGAAGAAATTCCTAAGCAATGACACACTAGCAGCGGAATAAGTACTCGGGTATAAGCATAACAGAGAAACATCATAGTCATCATGATGAAATGAAAACAAGCACAGAGTACATATAGTGTGAAAACAGGATAAGCAGGCTAAAGACAATGTGACTGAAGAAATTGGTTGAGGAAATAGAGAAAGTCTTCACTTTATATCATAAGTTGTCATGGTAATTTTGGGGATTTAAATCTATCAATTGGAAAAAAATTCTAAGGGGCAGACAAACAGATTTCGCAAGCTAGTGCTATAAATTTGGATCTGTGAAAGTTCAGGAAAAGTAGTGAAAAAAAAACCTAAGGAGGCGGCAGTGAAAAACCCTGGGTACATTGATGTAGTTCTTTACAAAGAGATGCTACTTTAATGGAAAAAATGGTGACAAAACCACTTCCGCACAAGGTCTACAGCCTATCCAGATTGAAAACTGTAAGAGCTGAGGAGGATAAGGAGGAACAGTAAGAACACCGACAAACAGCGCAAACCCTAAAAATAGATCTGAGATGAAAGAGGGAGGCGAGCTTACAGGTGATGAGGATCGGCAGTGACGCACTGGAGTTCTCCGGTCTTATCAGGTTGATGCGGCGGCCTGAGTTGGTGCAGTGGCTCGAGGTTGCGGCGGCAGACTATGAGCGCCCGTGCAGCTAAGAGGACGAGGAAGACGAAGAAGTAAGCATGGGGGAAAATGAGAGAGACCCCCATCCCTGTTTATAAGGGGGGGGAGTACAAGGCATGCACGGGAATTGAGGAGGCCAAAATCATCACATGGCTATAGGGACGCCTCGATTTTCGGGATGTTTATTAAGATAAGGATCAGTTAAGATGCTCTGGGCCCAATGCGCACTTAAGGTGAAATGACGTCATGGCGGTTTAAGAGGATTCCAAGAGCTGACGTTGTCAGCGTCCTAGACTTCGGGTTATCTAGTCCTGCCTGCCTGCGGCCCACCACGTGGCTCCATCGACGGCCTGGTATGACCCAGCTTCAACAACAACACAGCAAGACCCTCGCGAGGGGCCAAGCCTCGCGAGGCGGACGGTGCCAAGCCCCCCGAAGGAGTTGGCCTTCTCAGGAGGGCTCCTAAGGGGCGGAGAGATCTATGCAGCTACCTCATGAGGTTCAGCTGACATGAGCCATGACGACCAAGGCCAGGCGGTCGCCAGGCGGGCGCAAAGCGCAGGTTTCCTCTTCGGTGCAAGGGAGGCAAGCTGCAGGTGCAGAGTCCTGAGGAAGCAGCCAAAGGTTTCCATTCTGGTGAAACATGACCAAGACCGCCAGGACGGCAGGAAGGAGGTCATCGCCGAGCCTACCGCAGCGTCACGACCAGAGGCTTTTCGCAGACGAAGACTACTTTTGTCAGGATAGACTGTACTACTTGTCCCCTTTCAAATCCCGCCGTTGTGGAATCCCTTCCTGCTCATATTTGGGAGGAGGACCAAGGCACTATATATAGGGCTTAGCCACCACCATAGAGAGGGATCGATTCCTTCCAAAGCACCACACCAGCTCAAGAACACCTCACCTCCTGAGGCTTGTTCATCCTTTGTAACTAGTTCATCCATAGCCCCTCGAGGCAATCCACCACACCACACTAGAGTAGGGTATTACACCACAATGGTGGCCCGAACTAGTATAAACCTCTGTGTCTTTGTGTCTCTGTGAGCTTTGCGCGCTAGGCTGGGGAGGATCGTGAGTAGGCAGGCTGGGCAGGTTGAGATCTCCGCACGCACCCCAGTGTTCAAACCTCTCACGGGTTGCCGGACCCAGAAATCCGACATTTGGTGCGCCAGGTAGGGGTGCATTGGAATCCTCTTCCTCGACCTCCAGATCGTGCCTCTGACCCGTATGGCAGGCGCTCCTCCGTCGGCCCCATCGACGCGCGAAGCACCGGGGCTGCGCTGCTTCGCCCTCTCCCCGCGGCAAGTGTAGTGGCCGCACAAGTTCCGACCAAAGATGCCACCGTGCTACGACGGTGCGACGGATCCAGCCCCCTTCCTTTAGGCATATGAGGAAGTGGTTTGTGCGGCTGGTGAAGACGACAAGGTGAAAGCCAACTCGTACCCCATGGCCCTCACACGTGCGCCACGCGCTTGGTTGCTTAACCTGTCGGCATATTCTGTGGCCTCCTAGGAGGAGCTGCGCAACCTCTTCCTCGCCCACTACGCGACACCGGCGCCCCCGGTCATCGCAGCTCTCCTGGGCGGCTCGCATGCGCCGACATCCGACCGCCACGTCAAGCAGTTCTTCCGTCGGGCAGGCAACACTCAGGCGGGCTCGGGGGCTCCCCCGGGCTAGGTGGCGCCCCAAGCTGACCTCGCCTTTGACCCCGAAGATCACCCTGCTGCCATGGCGGGAGCAGGCGCGCTCCCGATGCTTTGCACGCCCACCATCTGCCATGTGGCGATCACCAAGACACTCATCGATGGCGGAGCCGGCCTCAACGTGCTCTCCCTGGAGGCGTTCGGCCTGCTCCATGTACCGCCTAGCCGGCTCCGCCCCTCCAAGCCCTTCTTCGGAGTTGGAGATGGTTCTACCAGGCCCCTGGGGCAGATCCACCTTGCCGTCACCTTTGGGACCCATGACAACTACCACACCAAGCTCGTCGACTTCGACATCGCCAAGATCAACCTGCCATACAATGCTATTTTGGGATACCCAGCCTTGGCGCAGTTTATGGCCGTGACCCATCCCGCGTACAACCTCATGAAGATGCCGGGCAGCAAGGGTGTCCTCACGATGGCAGGGGACACCAAGGGCGCACTGCAGGCCCTCAAGCTCATCTTCAAGGCAGTCGCGACCGTGGTACCCGGCAAGAAGGAGGATCAGGGGGCCCCGAGGGCAGCGCCGGCCAAGAAGAAGTAGTTGTTCTCCCAGGACCAAGCCAAGACGAAGCAAGTGCCAGTCTGCGAGGATGGGACGGCCAGCACCACCTTCACCATAGGGGCTGGCCTCCCACAGGATCAAGAGGAGGCATTAATCAACTTCCTGCGAGCCAACTAGGATGTGTTCGCCTGAGAACCCAAAGACCTGGCCGGGGTCCCAAGGGGGATAATCCAGCACCATCTGAGAGTATGCCCAAATGTGCGGCCGGTGAAGCAGAAGGCACGATGGCAGTCCACCGAGAAGCAGGCCTTCATCGTCCAAGAGACCCGTAAGCTACAAGCTGCATGGGTCATCAGAGAGGTGTGGTACCCAGAGTGGCTGGCGAACCCCGTCATCGTCCCTAAGAAGGGAGGGAAGGAGCGCATGTGTGTTGACTTCACCAACGTCACCAAGGCCTGCCCTCAAGACCCTTTCCGCTCCCTCGCATCGACCAGATCGTTGACTCCACCGCCGAGTGTGACCTATTGTGCTTCCTGGATGCCTTCTCCGGTTACCACCAGATCAAGATGGCCGTGGAGGATGTGGACAAGACGGCATTCCTCACCCCATGCGGGGTGTACTACTACACCTGCATGCCCTTCGGACTGCGCAACACCGAAGCAACATTTTCAGCAGTTGATGCACATCGCCCTGGGCTCGCAGCTCGGGAGGAACGCAGAGGCGTACGTCGATGACATAGTGGTGAAGTCTCGGTAGGCCAGGACTCTGATAGAAGATCTGGAAGAGACGTTCGTCAGCCTGTGCGTGGTGGATCTCTGGCTCAACCCCGAGAAGTGTGTGTTCAGGGTCCCCTCAGGCAAGCTGCTAGGCTTCCTAGTATCGCACAGAGGGATCGAAGCTAACCCAGAAAAGGTCAAGGCAATAGAGGACATGAACCCCCCGCAGACCCTGAGGGAGATGCAGAAGCTGGCTGGCTGCATAACCTCGCTTGGACGCTTCTTTTCCAAGCTGGGGGAGCGTGCCCTCCCGTTTTTTAAGCTGATGAAAAGGAAGGGCCCGTTCGAGTGGACCCCTGAGGCAGACGCAGCCTTCCAGGACCTCAAGAGATATCTGACCAGTCCGCCCGTGATGGTGGCACCGCACCCTCTCGAGCCCTTGGTGCTCTATCTGGCAGCAACCCCACACTCAGCAAGCGCCGCCCTGGTAGCGCCAAGGAAGGAGCGCCCGATCATGAAGCCGCAGTAGGATGCACAACCAGCAAGCGAAGTGCAGCACACCTCAGGGAAGGTATCTGAAGTCTCTGCTAGTGCAGCGGCTGAAACTCCTCCCGAGGTTACGAGCGGTCCCATGGTTATCAAGGCTCCGGAGCACGGGCCTCATGAGGCCAAAAGGGACTTGTGCCCCCATAAAGAACAAGATTCTGCAGATGCCTCCTCCCTTGTTGAGCACCCTGTCTACTTTGTCAGCATAGTACTGAGGGAGGCTCGGGCACGATACCCCATGCCACAGAAGCTCTTGCTCGCACTTCTGGTCGCCTCCAGGAAGCTGCGCCACTACTTTCAAGGCCACCCCATCAAGGTTGTCTCAGCATACCCGCTAGAGAGGGTGCTCCGGAGCCCGAACACAGCCGGGCGAGTCACTGAATGAAACATTGAGCTTCAAGGGTTTGATCTCGAGTTCAGTACCACCAGGGTCATCAAGGGCGCGGCCCTTGCTGACTTCGTGGCCAAGTGTACCGATGCTTCGGATCACGGAGAAGGCGAGGATTGGTCTCTCCTACCAGGAGATGAAGAACCAGACGGATGGATCATGTACTTCGACAGGGCATTTGCTCGGCAAGGCGCAGGGGCAGGAGTCGTCCTCATCTCACCCACCAAGGACAAGCTTTGCTATGCAGTACAGCTCTGCTTTTAGCGGGGCAAGAAGGTCTCCAACAACATTGCAGAATTTGATGGCTTGCTCGTAGGGCTCAGGGTCGCGGTTGCGCTGGGGGTAAAACGCCTCACCATCAAAGGCGATTCTCAGCTCCTCCTCAACTTCTCCAACAAGGAATACACGCCTAAGGACGAACACATGGAGGCGTACCTGGAAGAGGTGCGCAAGATGGAGAAGCGGTTCATGGGCATGGAGCTGCAGCATGTGTCGCACGGGACAAACAAGGAAGCAGACGACATCGCCAAAAGAGCCTCTCGCAGGCTCCCTCAGGAGCCAAGGGTGTTTGAGGAGCGGCTCTTCAAGCCATCTGCGATCCTGCACGCCACGACTCCAGCACCACCTTGGGAGGACCTGCCACAGGCACCAGAGATGGGAGCCCCAGCCTGTGGTCATCCCTCAGGAGCCCGCTTGCTGCTCACGCTTGAGCCTGAGGAGGGGTGCTGGACGGAGGAATTCAAGGCGTACTTGCTTCAGGGGACCCTACCAGAGAAGGAGGAGGACGCCGAGCGCGTGGCTTGCCAGGCCACCGCGTACTGCATCAATGATGGTGAGTTATACCGCAGGAGGCCCAATGACGTTTCTTTACGATGCATCTCCAGGGAACAGGGGCTCGAGCTGCTGGCGGACATACATGGTGGGGACTGCGGGCACCACTCTTCGTCCCGCACCCTGGTGGACAAGGTGTTCCGCAACGGCTTCTACTGGCCCATCATGCTCAACGACGCTACCGAGCTGGTGCGCTCCTGTGAAGCATGCCGGTTCCACGCCAAGCAGATCCATCAGCCTGCGCAGGGCCTCCAGATGATCCCGCTCACATGGCCATTTGCGGTCTGGGGGCTGGACATCTTGGGGCCATTCCCTTGGGCACTGGGGGGCTACCGATACCTCTACGTCGCCATCGACAAGTTCACCAAATGGGTGGAGGTAGAAGCCGTGCGCACCATCCCGGCAGAATTAGCCATCGAGTTCATCAAGGGAATCGTGAGCCAATTTGGGGTCCCCAACCGCATCATCACCAACAACGGTTCGCAGTTCACTAGCAATCTCTTCAAATCATATTGTGCTAACCTTGGAACGCAGATCTGCTACACCTCAGTAGCACACCCACGGAGCAATGGATAGGCCGAGAGAGCCAACACGGAGGTCCTGAGGGGCCTCGAGACCCAAACCTTCAAGAAGAAGCTTGAGGCCTGCAGCAGGGGCTGGCTCGACGAGCTGCAGTCTATGTTGTGGTCCATCCGCACCACCGCGACCAAGCCAACAGGAGAAATGCCCTTCTTCCTTGTCTATGGAGCAAAAGTGGTACTCCCTCACGAGGTCAAGCATCGCTCCATATGGGTCCTGGCGTTTGACGAAACGCGGTAGGACGCCACGCGGAGGATGGATCTCGTGCTGGGGGAGGAACGCCACCGTCAAGCCTCGCTCCGAGCAACGAGGTACCAGCAGGCGCTGCGGCGGTACCACTGCCGCAACGTCCGCTCCAGGACGTTAGAGGTGGGCGATCTCATCCTGAAGCGGGTGATCTCCAGGGAGGGGCTACATAAGCTCTTTCCCATGTGGGAGGGCCCGTTTAGGGTTGCCAGTGTCTCTAGGCCTGGTGCCGCGTGCCTGGAGACATAGGACAGGGTTCCCATCCAGAACGCCTGGAACATCCAGCATCTCCGGAAGTTCTACCCCTGAAGCAAGGCTCCGGCCTGTGAAGGTCTCCGCTCGAGACACTCTCACGTAATAATGAGTGGGGTTGTACATGCCTCGGAGTCTCCTGAGAGTCGCTCTGGGGCCTCATGGGGGCTCCCTCCCACATCCTAGTGGCAACACTTAGCTCCGCGCTGGTGAGAAGACTAGATTAGGTGCCAGACGCGGCTGTTCATTTCCTTTCTGAAGTTGCTTGCGGTTTTTCTAAGTAAGTTTTTCAATGGATTTGGTATTCGTGAACATTACTTCCTCAAGTGTGTTTTCTCCTGAGCTGCTTTTTTCTAAGGACGTGAGGGAGGTGGCAGTCGCCCGCCACTTCTCCTCGCACTTCTCGCGCATGGGGCTAGGTAGATGTGTGTGTCGAGGGCTTTTCTTTGCACGCACGCACCATGCCGAACCCCATTATTTTGGCTTTATCCTTGTGAGGAGCCCTCGATCAAGTCCGCTGGCGACAGCACCCCACATGTCCATGCCCCCAGGCAGCGCGACGCATTGCAACAGGTCCAGATCACCCTATGGCAGGGGGCTCGCGTAAAGGGGGAGTAGGTCGCTCGACAAAATTTTCTTTTCCTTCAAGAGATAGCTCTGCCCTGCCGCACCTCCGAAGGGCTCAGGGCGTGCCTCCGGAGGGCACAGGGCGCGCGCCCTGGGGGCCCTGTCGAATATCTAAGGTCAGGTCCTCACGAGGCAAAGGATGACTGCACGTATCAAACTAAGCCTTCCTACCCTGACCTGTTCAAATTACAAATACTGCAACACAGCATCAGGGAGAACAACCATGACATAAAAAGGCATAACAGCAACAGTTCATTACACGCCCTCGCAGGGTACATTCTTCTTTCTTTGATTTGCAGGAGAAAGGAAAAGCTACAACAAGGAAGGCCCGAAGGTGTGCAGGCTTGGCATCAGCGTTGCATCCTCAAGCAGCACCTCAAGGTAGCCCAACGCTCCACCAGTTCTCCAATAGGAGATCTGGGGCCACCGGCCTTGAGCCCAAGTTCACCAGCCCCCAGCTTCAGGCTGGGCTCCTCTCCTGCTTCACTGGAGCCCCGCGACGGGACGAGCCACCGACGTCCTCGACATGAGCACGACGACGCAGGGGCCGGTCGTAGCCACCACTGCTCGAGCTCTCGTTCGAGGAGGAGCTGCCGTCGTGGGAGGAGGAGCGTGCGTCATCAAGGCCAGGTCCACCGTCATCGTCGCTGCTGTCCTCTGGGTAGCACCCCACACGGCGGCCGTCCCCCCTGAATACCCTCACGTAGAGGGTCGCCAGGCTGTCGTACTTGAAGTGGAGGGTGCACATTTCACCCAGGCCGCGCGCGCGAGTGAAAGTCTGTCAACCACGGGTCAGCACCACGCTGCCGGAGGCGGAAACCTCGGTGCTGACCCACGAGGCTCTGCTGCAGCACCCATCAGCATGCAGCCAGAGGCCAGCAAGCCCCGAAGAAGGAAGCTCACCGGAGAAGAAGCGAGGAAGCCGGAGTGAGGTGCCGGCCGGGCTTTCCGACCACACCACAAACTCGAGGAGCACCTCCAGCAAAGAAAAGCGCGGCCGAGGGGGGCGCACGATCATGGCACGCCTCCCTTCGTCGTGAGGGCTGCTCCGGGACCGGTAGCCCCCGACGCGGGAAGAGGTGCCATCGCGTGCGCCCGGTGCAACGCTGCATTTGGGAGTTGCATGCCCGCGCCCCCTGGATGCTGCCGGAAGGACCGCGGGATACTTGCGGGGACGGCCATGGTCCCTCTTGGGAGGAGGGGAGGCTGGCCCATCCTTGGGGGCCTTCCCTTTCTCACCCGCTGAGAACCTCTTCGGCGACGCCATGAGAGTAATACGGAGGGGAAAGAAGCAAGCGGGAGCAAGGCGAAGGGAAGATGGACGGGGGGCTCCGCCCCTCTCTCACATTTATAGTCAAGGGAGGCCAATTGGCGGCCTCCACGACCTCGCGCCATCATGACGACATGCATGCGGCATTGACTGGTCAAGTCGAGCAGTTGCCGAGGCAGCGTGGGGAAACGAAGTCGCCCACGTCCAACCAATCGCCACGCTTCATCAAGGCCGCGGGTGGTTAGGGCCCGCGGCGCTCCGCACTAGCCCCTTGGCTTCTCTTGGAAGCCAAGCCCAAGCGCGCCTTGGGCCCGGGGGCTACTGTCGGCGTCCTGGACTTGGGGGTATCCATTGTTGCCTGCCTGCGGCCCACCACGTGGCTCCATTGACGGCCTGGTACGGCCCAGCTTCAACAACAACACAGCAAGACCCTCGCGAGGGGCCAAGCTTCGCGAGGGGGACAACGCCAAGCCCCCTGAAGGAGTTGGCCTCCACAAGAGGGCTCCTGACGGGCGAAGAGATATATGCAGCTACCTCATGAGGTTCAGCTAACGTGAGCCATGACGACCAAGGCCAGGCGGGCGCCAGGCGGGCGCAGAGCGCAGGTTTCCTCTTTGGTGCAAGGAAGGCAAGCCGCATGCGCAGAGTCCCGAGGAAGCAGCCAAGGTTTCCATTCTGGTGCAACAAGACCAAGACCGCCAGGACGGCAGAAAGGAGGTCATCGCCGAGCCCACCGCAGCGTCATGACCAGAGGCTTTTCGCAGGCGAAGACTACTTTTGTCAGGATAGACTGTACTACTTGTCCCCTTTCAAATCCCTCCATTGTGGAATCCCTTCCTGCTCATATTTGGGAGGAGGACCGAGGCACTATATATAGGGCTTAACCACCACCATAGAGAGGGATTGATTCCTTCCAAAGCACCACACCAGCGCAAGAACACCTCACCTCCTAAGGCTTGTTCATCCTTTGTAACTAGTTCATCCATAGCCCCTCGAGGCAATCCACCACACCACACTAGAGTAGGGTATTGCACCACAACGGTGGCCCGAACTAGTATAAACCTCTATGTCTTTGTGTCTCTATGAGCTTTGCATGCTAGGCTAGGGAGGATCGCGAGTAGGCAAGCTGGGCAGGCTGAGATCTTCGCACGCACCCTAGTGTTCGAACCTCTCACGGGTTGCCGAACCCAGAATTCGACAGACGTCATGGTGAGTTACAATAGGTGGTGCAGGTTTTACAAACAAGGTGTTGAAGATTGATATGAACAAAGTTCAAATCAACCTGGGGCCTAATGTTGGGGATATAACTACTGGGTATGAACCGCCCAGGAGGGGTTGGGTCATACTACTGACGATAACCCATGAAGGGGGCGGGGCATAAGAAGCCCGCTAATGGCCCAAGACCCAGAGGCGACTTAGGGCCCAGAAGGATGAACCGCCATGATGATAAACTTGTATTGTAAGGCAGGCTTAGTTAGTCACCAAGCCGGACATGTTGTCTATGAGTCGGCTGGGACTCTGTAAGCCGCCAGGCATTAACCTATGCATATAAAGGGATGAACCGGCGATGAGTTAGGGCAGGAAAGAAAGAGACCGAGAAGTAGGTTAAGTGTATTCGCTCCCTAGTAATCGAAGCGCAAGCAATAACCACCCTACACTGGATTAGGCTATTACCTCCACCGCGAGGGGCCGAACCAGTATAAACTCTTTGTGTCCCTTGTCCTGTTTAACCCCTTCAAGCTAACTACGTTGCGATGGCTCCACATCTAAGTCCTTACGCTAGGACATCTGACGTGATAATTCCACGACAAGTTGGCTTGGTGAAGATAATGATTTGGTAGACCAGTTCCAACTGATGTGACAGTTGTACGTCTGGTTGGAGCGGCTGAGTATTTAAACTCGAGGACACACAGTCCCGGACACATAGTCCTCACCATATTCTCTTTGAGCTAAAGTCACACAGACCTCGCCCAACACTCGTGGTAAGTCTTCACAGGTGACTTCCAAACCTTCACAGGCTTGGTCACTCGGTGATCCACATTTCCTCTTGGATGCTCAGACCACGACGCCTAACCGTCTGGAGGATACACAGTCCTCAAAGGTAACAAGCGTTGGTTCCATACAGGAACAATATCTTCAGTGATGCTCAATAACTTTGGGTTTGTAGGTGTTTGGGTTTGGGATTTGGGTTTTCCTCACTTGATGATTTTCGCTCAAAGTCCTCAGAGGATGGGATGCTCTCAATGACAAGTGTCAGTTTCTCGCGGAGCAGCCAACCAGCTAGTGGTTGTAGGGGCCAGCTATTTATAGCCTAAGGAGCAGCCTGACATGATAAGACATAAATGCCCTTCAATGATATGAATGTTAGGTGGAAGATATTTTTGGACAGCTGGCGCATAGCACGGCAACGGCCGGATATTTGAGGTTCAAATTCCTCAGGGCTATCATGTTCATCACTGTGTAGGCAATCCACACTAGAGAATTCCCAACTCCTCAATCAGAACAAATTCCTCAAAGACCAGAAGATCTTTGTCTCTGTCACTGAAGAAATTGACTGAACTGATATCAGATTTCCAATGGCTTCACTCGAAAGGATTGGGTAGGTGTAGGATTTTGAGATGAGCATCACTTGGAAATCAGTTTCCTTAGTATTACCTCGACCCCCTTTAATAGTGCGGTGTTTCCTTTGACTCAAGAAATAGAAAATGGAACTATGAAAACAAAAGTCTTCATGCTTCATAATCCTCGCATGAATATCCAAGTCTTCAAGGTCACACCAATTTCTTCACTTTCAAAATCTTCAGGAGAACCAAAGTCTTCAGTTGAAGACATACATTTTTAGGGGTCAACTTTCATCATAAATATCAAACTCCTCATCGACTTATAGAGCATGTATACACTCACAAACATATTAGTCCCTTAACCTATAAGTCTTCAATACACCGAAATCACTAAGGGACACTAGATGCACTTACACTTATGTACTATGGTTTGGCAAGAAACCAAAGTTGTCGTTTCTTAAAGTTTGAGGCTGCGATGCTTATGTGAAAAAGCTTCAACCTGATAAGCTCGAACCCAAGTCGGAGAAGTGCGTCTTCATAGGATACCCAAAGGAAAATGTTGAGTACACCTTCTATCACAGATCCGAAGGCAAAATCTTTGTTGCTAAGAATGGATCCTTTCTAGAGAAGGAGTTTTTCTCGAAAGAAGTGAGTGGGAGGAAAGTAGAACTTGATGAAGTAATTATACCTTCTCCCTTATTGGAAAGTAGTTCATCACAGAAATCAGTTCAGTGATTCCTACACCAATTAGTGAGGAAGTTAATGATGATGATCATGAAACTTCAGATCAAGTTACTACCAAACCTCGCAGGTCTTCACGAGTGAGATCCGCACCAGAGTGGTATGGTAATCCTGTTCTGGAAGTCATTTTACTAGACCATGGTGAACCTACGAACTATGAGGAATCGATGATGAGCCCAGATTCCGCGAAATGGCTTGAGGCCATGAAATCTGAGATGGGATCCATGTATGAGAACAAAGTGTGGACTTTGGTGGACTTGCCCGATGATCGACAAGCCATAGAAAATAAATGGATCTTCAAGAATAAGACCGACGCAGACAGAAATGTTACTGTCTACAAAGCTCAACTTGTTGCGAAAGGTTTTCAACAAATTCAAGGAGTTGACTACGATGAGACTTTCTCACCCGTAGCGATGATTAAGTCTGTCCGAATCATGTTAGCAATTGCTACATTTTATGATTATTAAATTTGGTAGATGGATGTCAAAACTGCATTCCTGAATGGATTTCTGGAAGAAGAGTTGTATATGATGCAACCAGAAGGTTTTGTTGATCCAAAGGGTACTAACAAAGTTTGCAAGCTCCAGCGATCAATTTATGGACTGGTGCAAGCCTCTCGGAGTTGGAATAAACGCTTTGATAGTGTGATCAAAGCATATGGTTTTATACAGACTTTTGGAGAAGCTTGTATTTACAAGAAAGTGAGTGGGAGCTCTGTAGCATTTCTATTATTATATGTGGATGACATATTGTTGATTGGAAATGATATAGAATTTCTGGATAGCATAAAGGGATACCCGAATAAGAGTTTTTCCATGAAAGACCTCGGTAAAGCTGCTTACATATTGGGCATTAAGATCTATAGAGATAGATCAAGACACTTAATTGGACTTTCACAAAGCACATACCTTGATAAAGTTTTGAAGAAGTTCAAATTGGATCAGTCAAAGGAAGGGTTCTTGCCTGTGTTACAAGGTGTAAAATTGAGTCAAACTCAATTCCCAACCACTGCAGAAGATAGGGAGAAAATGAAAGTCATTCCCTATGCTTCAACCATAGGTTCTATCATGTATGCAATGTTGTGTACCAGACCTAATGTGTGCCTTGCTATAAGCATGGCAAGGAGGTACCAAAGTAATCCCGGAGTGGAGCACTGGACAGTGGTCAAGAACATCCTGAAATACCTGAAAAGGACTAAGGATATGTTTCTCATTTATGGAGGTGAAAAAGAGCTTGTTGTAAACGGTTACATCGATGCAAGCTTCGACACTGATCTGGATGGCTCTAAGTCGCAAACCAGATACGTATTTTTATTGAATGGAGGAGCTATCAGTTGGTGCAGTTCCAAGTAGAGTGTCGTGGCGGGATCTACGTGTGAAGTGGAGTACATTGCTGCTTCGGAAGCAGCAAATGAAGGAGTTCATATCCGATCTAGTCGTCATACCTAGTGCATCGGGTCCAATGAAAATCTTTTGTGACAATACTGGTGCAATTGCCTTGGCAAAGGAATCCAGATTTCACAAGATAACCAAGCACATCAAGAGACGCTTCAATTCCATCCATCATCAAGTGTCGGAGGGGGACATAAAGATTTGCAAGATACATACAGATCTGAATGTTGCAGATCCGTTGACTAAGCCTCTTCCACGAGCAAAACATGATCAGCACCAAAGCTCCATGGGTGTTAGAATCATTACTATGTAATCTAGATTATTGACTCTAGTGCAAGTGGGAGACTGAAGGAAATATGCCCTAGAGGCAATAATAAAGTTATTATTTATTTCCTTATTTCATGATAAATGTTTATTATTCATGCTAGAATTGTAATAACCGGAAACTTAGTACATGTGTGAATACACAGGCAAAACATATTGTCCCTAGTATGCCTCTACTTGACTAGCTCGTTAATCAAACATGGTTATGTTTCCTAACCATAGACATGTGTTGTCATTTGATGAATGAGATCACATCATTAGGAGAATGATGTGATGGACATGACCCATCCGTTAGCTTAGCATTATGATCGTTACAGTTTCATTGCTACTGCTTTCTTCATGACTTATACATGTTCCTCAGACTATGAGATTATGCAACTCCCGAATACCGAAGGAACACTTTGTGTGCTACCAAATGTCACAATGTAAAAGGGTGATTATAAAGGTGCTATACAGGTGTCTCTGAAGGTGTTTGTTGGGTTGGCATAGATCGAGATTAGGATTTGTCACTCCGTGTTTCGGAGAGGTATCTCTGGGCCCTCTCGGTAATGCTCATCACTATAAGCCTTGCAAGCATTATGACTAATGAGTTAGTTACGGGATGAAGTATTACGGAACGAGTAAAGAGACTTTCCAGTAACGAGATGGAACTAGGTATGATGATACCGACGATTGAATCTCGGGCAAGTAACATACCGATGACAAAGGGAACAACGTATGTTGTTATGCGGTTTGACCGATAAAGATCTTCGTAGAATATGTAGGAGCCAATATGAGCATCCAGGTTCCGCTATTGGTTATTTACCGGAAATGTGTCTCGGTCATGTCTACATAGTTCTCGAACCCATAGGGTCCGCACGCTTAACGTTCGATGACAATTTGTATTATGAGTTATGTGTTTTGATGACCGAAGTTTGTTCGGAGTCACAGATGAGATCACAGACATGACGAGGAGTCTCGAAATGGTCGATACATGAAGATTGATATATTTAAAGGCTACATTCGGACACCGACATGGTTCGGGTCGTTTCGGATAAGTTTCGGAGTACCGGGGGTTACGGAACACCCTCTGGGAAGTTATTGGGCCTCATGGGCCTTAGTGGAGAAGAGAGAGGGCCGTCCAGGAGGTGGCGCGTGCCCCCTTGCCCCAATCCGAATTGGACAAGGGGAGGGGCGGCTCCCCCCTCCTTCCTTCTCTCCGCCTCCTTCCCCCCTTCTCCAACTTGGAATAGGAAAGGGGAGGCGAATCCTACTAGGTTTGGAGTCCTAGTAGGACTCCCCCCCATGGCGCGCCTCCCCTCTTGGCCGGCCTCCTCCTCCCCTTCCTTTATATACGTGACCAAGGGGCACCCCATAGACACACAAGTTGATCTTTTAGCTGTGTGCGGTGCCCCCGTCCATAGTTACACACCTCGGTCATATCCTCGTAGTGCTTAGGCGAAGCCCTGCGCCGGTAACTTCATCATCACTGTCGCCACGCCGTCGTGCTGAGGAAACTCTCCCTCGGACTCAACTAGATCAAGAGTACAAGGGACGTCATCGAGCTGAACGTGTGCTGAACACAAAAGTGTCGTACGTTCGGTACTTAGATCGGTTGGATCACGAAGACATTCGACTACATCAGCCATGTTAACTAACACTTCCGCTTTCGGTCTACAAGGGTACGTGGACACACTCTCCCCTCTCGTTGCTATGCATCACATAATAGATCTTGCGTGATCATAGGAATTTTTTTTAAATTACCGCGTTCCCCAACATGATTTAGTTACGGGATGATGCATTACGGAACGAGTAAAGAGACTTGCCGGTAATAAGATTGAACTAGGTATGAAGATACCAACAATCGAATCTCGGGCAAGTAACATACCGATGACAAAGGGAATAACATATGTTGACATTGCGATTCGACCAATAAAGATCTTCATAGAATATGTGGGAACCAATATGAGCATCCAGGTTCCGCTATTGGTTATTGACCGGAGAGGTGTCCTGGTCATGTCTAATAGTTCTCGAACCCATAGGGTCCGCACGCTTGACGTTTGATGATGATATGTATTATATGAGTTATGTGTTTTGGTGACCAAAGATTGTTCGGAGTCTCGGATGAGATCACGGACATGACAAGGAGTCTCGAAATGGTCGAGAGGTAAAGATTTATATATTGGACGATAGTATTCAGACACCGGAATGGTTTCGGAAAGGTTCGGGTATTTTTTGAAGTACCGGGAGGTTACCGGACCCTCCCCCCCCCGGGAATTGTTGGGCCTACATGGGCCATAGGGGAGAGGGGAGGCAGCCCACAGGGGGTGGTCGCGCCCCCCTCCCATGGGGAGTCCGAATTGGACTAGGGGAGGGGGCGCGCCCCCCTTTCCTTCTCCTCTTCCCTCTCCCTTCCCCTTTTCCCCCTCCATGAGAAGAAAAAAGAGGGAGGGCGAATCCTACTACGACTGGGAGTCCTAGTAGGACCCCCCCCCCTCCTTGGCGCGCCCCTTGTGGCCGGCCTCCTCCCCTCCTCTATATCAGGGGTAGGGGGCACCCCAAAGCACATCAATTGTCTTAACCGTGTGTGGTGCCCCCCTCCACTGTTTACTCCTCCGATCATATTGTCGTAGTGCTTAGGCGAATCCCTGCGCGGTTCACTTCACCAACACCGTCATCACCCCGTTGTGCTGACGAAACTCATCGACTCCTTCGTACCTTTACTGGATCAAGAGTTCGAGGGACGTCATTGAGCTGAACGTGTGCAGAACTCGAAGATGTCGTACGTTCGGTACTTGATCGGTTGATTCGAGAAGACGTTCGACTACATCAACCGCGTTAAGCTAACGCTTCCGCTTTTGGTCTACGAGGGTACATGGACACATTCTCCCCCTCTCATTGATATGCATCTCCTAGATAGATCTTGCATGAGCGTAGATTTTTTTTAAAAATTGCATGCTACATTTTGCAACAGTTCAGAATAACACATCACGGTCTCCCTGCCCTTAGCCTCTCTGTGGCTCGCTCTCCATGATCCTGGGTACATGATGGATGAAGAACGCGAACGAGACAAGAGACAACTACGGAACAACTTTAGGCTACACATATAGGAAGTTAATTCAAGGTACTTCCATTGATCCCTCCAATAAATGCATTGGGTGGAAAGGCCCTTGCCTCAACCCATGACCTTACTAAACTACTCTCACATGAAGATCCGACCACACGGAGAACTCATTGAAGAACACATAATAAAGATTGATTGATTGATAATATGTCTTACAATAGGTGTCAAATGTGATGCGCTATTAAAAGTATGGCTAGATGGCTATGGTGGTGATGAAGGTGGTGGCTATGGAGATGGGAAATGGCGGCGGCTAGGGTTGATGGAGACGGTTTCTCTGAAGATGACGATGTTCTCCTATGTCCTGTTGTTCATTTGGCGTCACGCCCTTTATAAAGGTTGTTCAGGTGGATAAAACGCCTCCGTTGGCACTCCATATGACCCGCCTAGGGCACAATCGTATGGAACACCATCACCATATTTTTCTCTGGCGCCTCCCACTTGATCTCCTATATCTCTACTTTACTCATTTTCATGTATTGGCTTGATTTTGTCCATAAATAGCCCTTTTCCCGTGGCAACAAAATAAAGATTGGATATTTGGTATCCTTCGCATTCATTAGTCACTAGTGGCAATATCGAAGCGAATATCTCGGTTTTAATGAAATATTTTAGTTTAAACTCGGGTTAGAGGATTGTAAAAATAACACTCATCAACTCCTGAAGTTTAAACTTGGTCGTCGTCGAGCAAGATAGAGAGAAATCTAAATCATAAGGAACTCAATTATTTAAAACAAAATAACGAGAAGGTTTTGGTTCACTTACGATTGGTACATCTAGATTGCCCTCCTCTTCTTGACATGTAAACTTAGTACAGTTCTAGTCGTGGCATGGTTATTATGCAAATGTTAGTGACGCAAAGATATTCAACTCAAAAGCTCTTGCTCAACTAGGTAAAATAATACGATAGCACTAAATTATATTTCCTCTAGGTATTGTCGAAAACTAGTACAAATGGATCCAAGAAAAAATACTTATCGACTATAATTTCGGTGCGTCAATGACCCTGAGTATTGATGGACTTATTCGACAAAGTGCAACCAATCTCTCAAAGAAAGGAGCATGCTCAATGACCATATCGTTGTTGCACCAGCAAGACTAAATCGATCGAAGATCCGTCGAGACGATGTGGAGGCTACTGAACTCGTGGATCTCCCCAGAACGAAGGCACTCGAGGGTAGTACAACCGCATAGCAGGTGCTCAATAGCCTCCTTCGAGATGCGGACGTCGAAGGGCTAAAAAACATCAAATTCGAAGAAAAAGTTTATAAACTAAAAAAGCGCGCATTTAAGAAAAAAAGTACAAGAACTAGAAGAAAAGGAAAAAAGAAAACGAACTGACGAACAAATAGAAGAGAAAAGCAAAGAAACAGTGTACAAGTGGGTTAGTGGCCTAGTGGTTGTCGCGGGTTACTTGGTGACAGAGGTGGTGGGTTTGACTCTGAGTCTGAGCATCAATTTTGTTTGGATTAAAATACAGGAAGAAAAACACTTGATGGGCCAGCCCTGCACGGGGCGCTGCAGGCGCCCATTTGCAAAAATGAAAGTAATGGGGGAATCGTCAGTGATGCTGCCGCGATAGATTTACTCCAGTGCATTGGTAGGAACCCTCGCCTAAGGGTGGCGCGAGTTGGGCCGGCTTACGCGTGCGGGAACAACAACCTCATTTTGTTCTTTTGTTTTTCTATACATGTTTTTTCTCGTTTTTGCTTTATTTACTTTTGTTTACACCTCCCAATATTCTAAGTAAATATATTAGAAAAATCACTATACATAAAACATTAAAAAATGTTGAATAAGCACTTGAAAAATGTTAAATGTGTATGGAGAAAATGTTTATCACATATACAAAAAATGCATACAAAAAACTAAAAAGTGTATGCATAAATTTGATTGTGTATCCAAAAAATGTTAATCAAGCATCTGAAAAAAATGTTGAACCAGTGTTTGCAAAATGTTAATCAAGCTTTTAAAATATGTTAAATGTGTATGGAAACACTGTTGACCATGTATTAAAAAATGATGAATTTTTTAATCCTGTATATAAAAATGTTAATTAAGCATTTGAAATGGTATGTCCCAATTACTGTAGTCGCTTCAGCGAGACATTCTACCAGTTTTCTTTAACCGTGTTCGAAATGGGCCGGCCCAATTACTGTAGTCGCTTCAGCGAGACATTCTACCGGTTTTCTTCAACTGTGTGCGAAATGGGCTGGCCCACCGGCCCAATTGCTGTAGACGCTTCAGCTCGACGATCACCGTTGCACCACCACTGTTCGTTTTGAGAAAAGAGAGGCCAACCACCACTGTTGATGTTGATGGGTATCTGACGTGACATCAAACTGCTGCCCAGCTTTGCTTGCTCCCTGCAGGCTGAGCTAGCTAGATCTAGGGTGAAGTTGATGTGTCGATTCTTGCCAAATGTAGGCGTGGACTGGACGCACTGAATTTTCTCTCCGCAGCGGAGTACCCAAAAAAGCGCCTCGCCTGCCTTGCCTCATGGATCCTGCTTGCCTGCTTTCTCCTCATGCTCTCACTTTATCCCACGGCTGTCTTTTTTATTTTTTTCTTTCTAATCTAATCATCTCCCCCCTGATTTTAATGAGGTGGGTCCGAGCCTTATTTTGTTTTAATCAAATCAAGCCACGTACGCGGGAGTACGGATGGAGACACGCGTGGGGCTCAGGGCAAGTCTCGTCCCTGCCTCCTCGGACCTGCCCTGCGATTCCGCAGCACTGTTGTCAGGGTCTCAGAAACATTCCCCTTCCAGCTTCCCGTTCACGACGACGAGGTAGGCCGACATGTCGTTGTAGACTGCTCCAGATATCCTAGGATCGATTCAGCGATGCACCAACCGAGGAACACGCCGTGGCACAGCCTCGGGGACAGTTTGGTGCTCGCGGATAGCCACCGGGCACCACACCGGCTACGTTTCTTTTCTCTCCGCCACGCACGTCCACCTCGCAACGTTGCGTCGCTATGTTTAAGAACGTGACCCGGTTTCGTCGCAGGAGAGCAAGAAAAAGAAGTCGCGCCTACGTTGCCGGTCTGGCCATCGTGGATTGGCCAGGCATGCATGCATGCATGCATGTACGGTGGTTGTTGGTTTGGATCGAAGACACAGTTTAACAGTTTAGTATTCAGATCATCGCTGCGAAGATAGCTGGAGATGATAATCTTTCGAAGTTCTGTACTAGCCGTCGTGGTCCAAGGTGTGGTCCTCGTACACCACTGCCAGGCGTTCTTGGTCCATATCTATACCAACCACACTTTGTCGCATTCCCGGTTAGACAATTGGCCGGCTGGCTTAGCGCACATGGGCGCATGTTGCATTTTTTTTTTTCATGCGGATCTCACGTTTTGATGACTAAGAAACGCAGGGCATGATATGTTTCGACCACGTTACGTGTGGCTCTAATTACCAATCACCTAACCTTACGCAAGTTCTGTCAGAAACAGTGGCAAACTTGAGGATCAGCAGCGCTGGATGGTTAGGAGCGCAGTCGTACCTCAGCCCATCAGAGATCAAATCTTAGATTTGTCGCTTTGGTACCTCATAAAGGCGGAATGTACATTTAGTGGGAGGTGACATTTTCTTTGATAGTGAGACGCATTTGGTGACTTCATCAAACTCAAAACTCGCCGGCTCAATCTCTTAAAAGTTTTCATAGAGATAGAGAGTGCGTCTATGTATTCATACGTGTGAGTGTATGTATGTGATTGTGACTTGTGGGTGTCTGCGTTGTACCGTGTTTATAAAAAAAAATATTTGGCAACCTAGTATATATGAATTAATAAGATTCTAATAATACGCGTGTATATGAGCGCTTGTGTCTGTACTGATGTTCAAAAAAAAAGATTCTAATATCTCTAGATTTGAAGCCCCCTTGGTAAATCGGGGGCTATGGGTTCACTGGGCGCTCCTGTAAGGGTGTGTGCTAGGTTGAGGTTCATGTTTTTTCCTTTTTTTTATCTTTTATATTATAAAATTTCCTTATTTGCATTTTAATTCATGAAAATTTATGAACATTTTTCTAAAATCGCTGATTATTTTTAAAGTTCATGAACATTTTTAAAATTTGTGAACATATTTAAAGTAAATAAAAAATTTAAAGTTTGTGAACTTTTTTGTTCAGATTTTTGAATATGTTTACAATTTCGAAATATCTTCAAAATTCATTCCTTTTTAGTTTGCAACATGTTAATAATCTAAGATTTAACAAAAAAATTCAAATAAAAATAGTTGGCATTTATAAGATAGGAGTGGAGCGAGCAGAAAAAAATGCTAAGTGAGCGGGTGGAGTAGGGAGACAAGCTGAGCGAGCATGACCTTCATGACCCGGTCCACCTGAATGTTATAACAACATTTCCATGGTTTCGTCATGAAATAGGAGCTCCCGAGTGGCTCACACATCGACGATCAGTTGGCACCGAGGCAGAAATGTGTAAGTACACCACAACCATGCAGCGAACAACTCCATTCTTTTTTCTGAACAAATACCGTCGGTAGCCGCACCCCAGCATGATATACGAATTTGAAAAAAAAACACCTTAAGGACATTGCTAAAACGCAACCAACACATAAACCAAAACAAAACAACCAAACGCAATAACCTGCTAGAGAAAAAAGACTTAATCACGCGAGTGATGAACGGCACGGCGAAGCGCGCGTTAGCCTCTAGTATGAATTAAATGTGCGAATTTATATGTCACGGTGAGGAAGCAAAATACCAATTTGTTATGTAGGAAACTAGGAATATAGGATATGTAGATCCTTTGTTATAACTACGCCTCCCTAACCATAGCCCTCCTCACCGGGACCCCGCCCACGAATGCTTACACTACTAGTCGACAACACTCAGCCTTCCCAATGTTGCCAAGTCCCTCCGATGCATAGTTGGCATCATTGTTCCCAAGCTCCTCCACATCATCCTCGATGACGCACCACCGCTGGATATGTCACCTCACCCTCACATCAACCCCTTCGAGCTCTTTCTCTACCCGACTAGGCATTGGTAACCCACCCCTCCTCCAACACCACCAACACCCTCTTATATCCCCATAAATGCAACGCCACCGCAATCTTGTGCTTGTACACCATCATCAGTGATGCCCCTACCTTTGTCTAAGCTTGAGCTCTAGGCGAATTTTGAATCTGACCTCAAACCTAAACCACATATTGACACATATGAAAGGGCCATTGGACGAACTTAGAGAAAAAAAACAAATATTGAAGAAACTTGTCCGCCTTTAGGAACAACTCCATCGCCATCATAGTGCACCATCATAGCCAATGCCCTTTCTTACATCTAAGTTGATGGATGGCGACCCTCGAGACCGAGAGTTCAATCGATCTCGGTATTTGATACACCTATAACCAAAACTTCACGGAAAAATGTATATGTAAGTTCCCCCAAAAAGAGTAAAAGGACGCTAATAGATAGATGACCCCCCTCCCCCACCCGGATGTTGGCTGCAGCGAACGATCATTCCCCCAACGAGGGGGGACGAGCAAATAGTTTTCCCAGTCAGCAAATGTTTCTGGCCTGGGATCCCAACGTGACCCCATCATTCGCCCCTCCCCCCACTGTCGGTACCTTCCCCCTGATCCTCCACTTTTCCCCTCCCTTTACACCCACTTCCCCCCATTCCACACCTTCCTCCTATAACTTCCTTCCATAACCCCCAAAATCGTAAAGTGGGACACAAGCTGCCATCATTCAAAAAATAAGTTTGTGATGCCTTATTAAGTTGCAATCAAAGAAAATTATAGGAAAAAGACAAAAAAATATTCTAAATCTCAACAAATATGCTTATTCGGTTGGGTCATCCCTAGATTGACAAAAAATATCTAACTTGGCAATACTAGGGAACTACGTTGTGGGAAGTAACAATGTTGTTTGTGCCAAAAATTGCTATCGGTAAGAAACTAAATCTGCCACATGAAAAGTGAAACATGCATATAGGAGCATAAAAATCAAAGATGGTACAAGAAAATAGAGAAACAAATGTAATTCTGCCTCAACCCAACTACTATGTTCCTCCACAAACCAAAAACTAGTTAAGTTAGAGACACAAATTTGCAATCATTCGAAGAAAAAATTATGATGTTATGACGGGTGGATTTACCATGATGTAATGCAATTGTCTTCCACTAGGATTATGAATGAAGTTTTAGAAGTGCTAAAACTAATTTGAAAAAAAATGACATTTTGATTATAACAAATTTGTCGTGCCAAGTCTATTGACTAAACATGACTTAATTTTATTATTTGCCACCATGAGTAGGACAAAGTTTCCATGGTTAAAAAATATTTTAAAAATTTCATTGTTGATTGTAAAAAAATTGCCATGCTATAACTATGAGATTCACCATGATAAAAAATAGATGATATGCAGAAAATTTGGCATGGTGCATACAATGAAACCGCCATGATGTAAATAATATAACTGACATGAAAAGAATACATATAATTTGCAGGGGTAATAGAAATTCCATCTCAAAATAGTATTATCAAAAATAGAAACAAAAAATAGCATGGCCAAAATCTGTGTTGAAGGATGCCAGTTGTGGGACACAGGACAAGTGTCAATAATCTAGCATGGAATCATCATGTTAATAACATTGCCATGTTATGATTCATTGCAAAATTTGTTCAAAAATAGTCAATATAAAATCATGGGAACTTAAGTTCTAAAGAAAAAAGACTAGAAGATGTTACGAAAGGTAGAAAGCCAAAATTATGATAAAAGTAAGGATTTATCCATTAAAAAGCATGAGAAATTTTAGAAAACATGTTAGCAATGGTGACATGATTTTTTTTGATAAATTAATTTTCATGAATGAAGGCAAAAGAGCCTGCAAGGAATTGTAAAAACACATGAAAATTTTAGACAGATTAATTTCCTAAATCATGGCAAACTGAAAAAAACTGTGATATGGCAAAGTTTAGATTTATGTTTTATAAAACATGGCAATTTGTAGGAGAATACATAAAAATTCTCATGGCAAATGTAATTGAACATGAAGGCAAGTCATGTTATTTGCATATAAAATCTGGATAATCATGGAAACATAGTAATTTTTGAAAATTTTGTTGTAGACATCATGGCAACTTTGGAGAAAAATGTTTTATAAGGCATGTCAACTTAAGTTTGCACTGGTCACATAACAACTTAGAATATTTTTGTTTCCACACATGATGGAAATTTAGAAAAATGTTGTGGTGTTTCGCATGTCAAAATTAGAACTATTTGGTTATGTACATGATGGCAAATTCAAAGTTTGTGATGTTCACATGGCAATATTCATGAAAAAGTGCCATCAACTCATGGCAAAATGAGAGTGTGCAACTCATCCTCGTGAAACTATATCGCCTAATTTGACATACCTATCTAAAAAGTTGCGAGGGACCAACTAAAAAGGTAATTGTCATATGGTTGGCATAAAAAGTAATTGTTGTATGGTTGTCATGGCGACACATATCGGGTTTGAGGGTGAAATTGTCATCCTATTGACACACGAATAACCATGGAAAAGAAAAGAAAATACGTCTTCGAAACAAGTAGCCGTCGAAAATTGGTGGGGTTATTAAAACAACAATTAGGAGAGAATGCCTTATTTTTGGTAATTGCACCTATATTTTGTTCTTGATCACTAGTTTGATGGTAATTCATCTTTAGTTGCCCTGACAAAAAATGATTAATTGCCGTAGAAAAAGTATGTTTAGTTGCATTGTAGAAGTGTGTTTAGTTGCCATGAAAAAATTAACCAAACTAGATAAAATGATCACACCTTATCAGAACAACAAAAAATCGATCAATTCCCAAGTTGCGGCACGATATGATTAAAAAAATGGCAAGAACATGGAAAATGTAGAGAAAAGTCTGCTTATATCAAGGCAAATTTACTAGCTGCATCATGAAATTTTAATTGTATCGTGACAACTATACATTTTCATGGCAAAATTTTAGAAAAGGTTATTGTACAAATAATACCAAAATTGGATTTGATTTTCTAGTCAAATGCGGAGTGAATTTTTGGGTAAAAACGCTAGTTAGATCAAGAAAATGTGAAGAGAAAGACGATCCCTTGACCTAACTAGCGGGGATTGTCTTTTTCATAATTTTTTGAAATTACATCTACATTTTTGGCAAATTTCCAAAGACCCCTCTAGGCTGATCCTTGAACTCAAGCCTATCCACCCGGAGAGGAGGGCGGGGATGGCAGTGCACGAATCTCCGAACAGAATCAAACGGCATGGAATCGGTGAACTTGATTATAATCAGCAATCACTACGTCGGAAATACCACCGATGCGCAATGCCCTTTGTTTTCTAGAACTTGGTTTGTGTGCTAAAACAAACGAGGCGTAGCCATCCATCCATGCTTTGCCGGCGGGTCACGAGTAGTTTTCCCGGGGGTTTTCTCTTTCTCCTCTTTTTCTCCCGGGCGATGATGCGATCGAACCCCGGCTCGACCAGACGCGCAATCATCAGCACGTCCACCATGCGCGCGCAGCAGCTAGCTGAGAGGCGATCGATACTCCGATGGCAACCCGAGACTGACCGAATCGTAGTTTAAGATATCTACTGCCGGCCTCGTACGATCGGCCGGCCGTAAGCTTGGCCCCGACGCCTCGCCCGTGGAAAGCCGACGGGTTCGTTGGATACAGCAGGAAGACACGTACGGCCGCGGGAAGCGAAGCGCGGGTGCATGGCCAACCACTCGCTCCATGACGCCAAACGCCCAGGCGACGTGAGCCAAGACTGAAGAGAGTGTCTGGTGATGATACTTCAACTTGAAGATAGTTAGCCAGATCGACGCGAAAAAACGGCGAGACGTTTGCGTCGCAACTAACTGGCCGCAGATGTTTTTTTGTCACATCGTAACCAACGTGAAGATCTCCTGCTGGCATCGATCTACCTGCACTGCAGATGTGTGGTGGTGCAATTGCAAACCAAGGGCTAGTTGTTACCGTCCGTGTTTTCTCCTCTCTTTTTCCTGGGTGGCAAACATTTTTTTCTAAAATATTATAAACAGCAGTCGGCGGCAAACATACGACAGAGCTTAATTATACATGAACCAATGGCCTAACCTTAATGAACTGCAAACTTTACGCTCTTGCAAGCAAGTGTTTCATGCTTAGCTAGTTACTGCTAAAATACCACTAGTGCCAGAGCCGTATAAAATGACCTAAGATAAAGTGACGCGCGATTGATTAGTTAGACGCAGAAGAGCTTCCATTGTGATTTGCTACTGATTGCTACGCATACATTAGGAATACTAATTCATATCCATTCCGAGGTAATCTCGCCTTGAAGCATTAGGCTTGGCGTTTATTCGGGTGTGTACCTTGGTTACCAAGACTGAACGCGACGCTTTAATTGGGTCCCAGTCAAAAAGACCAGATCAGATCACATAGGGTACAATGCACATCCAATCGGGCTAAAGCAGCGAGCTCCACTGCAACAACCACGCAGCTCTAAGCAACAAGCGAGCAGCATACACAGTCACACACATGACACGCAGATAAAAAAGAGCTTCAAATAGAATATATTTTTCAGAGAACAGTGATCTAATTTTATTCCGACAACACAAGATCGAGAAGAGGACGGCAAATGAAAAGCTTAAACAAAGGTGGTTACGGATTTGACCCTGAGGGCCATAGTTAACTTGAGAAGTTCACAAAGGAATCTGCATTCTCCATGAATAATTGATATAATTGAATATGTGGCGCTGCAGGAAACCAGCAGTTTCTCTGAAAAAAGAAAGCAAAAGCTAGCCCCCATAAAAGGCTAAACAGTTTTTTTGTCATTCGCAGTGAAGGTCACATGAGGCTTTCACGTGCCTTCAGTTCAGAAGTGATATGCCACCATATTGAATTATCCGTGTGAACTAGTGGTACAGAACAATTATGAGATTATCATTTACCTCTAGTTTCAATGATTAATGGCAGGCCACCAGCTTAAGGTCTGCAACAGTTTGTCCACATTCAGACTACTCAGACGACATATACACTCAACACTCCTGCATCGTCCACTTTTTGGTGTTCTGCATGGAGTTAATACAGTACGAGTAGATGCATACATCATACTGCCTGGGGTAAAAATGTTGATCATCTTCTACCCCATCGACAATTTCCTCCACCAAGCTTTGCTGAAACTCTCAGCTATTGCAGGCTTTTGCTTTTAGCTGAGAACGAAACTGATATTCCAAGTCTCGCAAAAAGAAAAAGAAAAAGAAAAAGAGAGAAACTGATATTCCAAGACATGCCTTCGTTTTGGTGCACCATCATGTCAGCACAGCTCAATGGTGCACATGAAGTAGCGTGCTTAAATTAACATTCCTCGCCATCATAGCGTTTCCTAGGTTTCAGAATCAGAAACAAAAAAGTAGTCTGCCGTCAACTTACACCGGTCGACGGATGAATCGTCGGACGCAACCACTCTCAGGGCCAATGGATCCGATCCGGTGGCTGGAAAGATCGGTCAGTCGAGCAGAAAGAGCTAGCGGGGAGCGGCCCTATGTGACAATATTTCTATGTACGCCCACCAAACCCAGCCAACCACTATGACTGGGTGACCCCCTACCATGCACGCCACCACGAGCAGGAGCACTGCCGCCGGCCGTTTATATAGCCACTCGAACCCTAGCTACTCATGTCACTCACCACCTCCATCCACTCTAGCTAACCATCGACCTCCCTTGCAGCTCCTGCAGAGATCTATCTAGCTTTACATAGCTAATTGATCCAGGAGTTGAAGTGTGGCCAGCAGGAAGCTAGCTAGCTGCACAATGGCAATGGGGATGGGTGCTCGGCGCCTCCGGTGCGCCTCCCCTGCATGCCTCCTCTTGGCCTTCCTCCTGGCCATGCCGGCCCTCACCGCCGGCCTCACCCGCCGCTACACCTTCAACGTGACGATGGCGACGGTGACGCGGCTGTGCACGACCAAGAGCATCCCGACGGTGAACGGGCGGTTCCCGGGGCCGAGGATCACGGTGCGGGAGGGCGACCGGCTCATCGTCAACGTCCACAACAACATCAACAACAACGTCACCTTCCACTGGCACGGCGTGCGGCAGCTGCGGAGCGCCTGGGCGGACGGACCGGCCTACATCACCCAGTGCCCCATGCGCCCCGGCCAGAGCTACGTCTACAACTTCCGCATCGTCGGCCAGCGCGGCACCCTCTGGTGGCACGCCCACTTCTCCTGGCTCCGCGCCACCCTCCACGGCCCCCTCGTCATCCTCCCGCCCCGCGGCGTCCCCTACCCCTTCCCCAAGCCCTACAGAGAAGTCCCCCTCATGCTCGGTACGTCTCCTACGTCCTACGTCACACCTCCACCCCATTTCCCGCCATTTTTGTCACTGTGTGTGTTCGAGTGTAACTAACGTGCCCGGTCCGTCGGTAGGTGAGTGGTTCAACGCCGACCCGGAGGCGGTGATCAAGCAGGCGCTGCAGACCGGCGGAGGGCCCAACGTGTCCGACGCCTACACCTTCAACGGCTTCCCTGGCCCGACGTACAACTGCTCGGGCGGCGCCAACAGCACGTTCAAGCTCAAGGTGAAGCCCGGGAGGACGTACATGCTGCGGCTCATCAACGCGGCGCTCAACGACGAGCTCTTCTTCGCGGTGGCCAACCACACACTCACCGTCGTGCAGGCGGACGCGAGCTACGTCAAGCCCTTCGCCGCCACCACACTCGTCATCTCGCCGGGCCAGACCATGGACGTGCTCCTCACCGCGGCCACCAACCCGTCCTCCACGGCCTTCGCCATCGCCGTCGCGCCCTACACCAACACCGTGGGCACCTTCGACAACACCACCGCCATCGCCGTCCTCGAGTACGCCCCGCAGAGGCCCGCCGCGCTCCGCGGCCTCCCGGCGCCGCCCCTCCCGCGGTACAACGACACGGGCGCGGTGACCAACTTCTCGTCCAACTTCCGGAGCCTCGCGAGCGCGCGGTACCCGGCGCGGGTGCCGCTGAGTGTGGACCGGAGCTTCTTCTTCGCCGTGGGGCTGGGCGCCGACCCGTGCCAGAGCCCGGTGAACGGGACGTGCCAGGGGCCCAACAACACCCGGTTCGCGGCGAGCATCAACAACGTGTCGTTCGTGATGCCCAAGACGTCGCTCCTCCAGGCGCACTACCAGCGCCGGTACAACGGCGTGCTCGCGGCCAACTTCCCCGCGGCGCCGCTGCGCAAGTTCAACTACACCGGCACGCCGCCCAACAACACGTTCGTGACCCACGGCACCCGGGTGGTGCCGCTCGCCTTCAACACCTCCGTCGAGGTGGTGCTGCAGGACACCAGCATCCAGGGCGCCGAGAGCCACCCGCTGCACCTGCACGGCTACGACTTCCACGTAGTCGGCACGGGGTTCGGCAACTACGACGCCGCCAACGACACCGCCAAGTACAACCTCGTCGACCCGGTGCAGCGGAACACCATCAGCGTGCCCACCGCCGGCTGGGTCGCCATCCGCTTCGTCGCCAACAACCCCGGTAGGTCAAACTAACCACCACTCCACTCGCTGGCTCAACTGTTGACTTGTGTTGACTGCTGCAGTATTGATTGAGCTGTTGACTTTTGTGATAGGTGTTTGGATCATGCACTGCCACCTGGACGTACACCTGAGCTGGGGCCTATCCATGGCGTGGCTTGTCAACGACGGGCCGCTGCCGAACCAGAAGCTGCCGCCTCCACCCTCCGATATCCCCACGTGCTAGTAGCCTACGGCTCAGATCCTTGGCGATTTTGGCCCGTGCGTGCGAGACACGTTCGCGCGCGTGCATGCATACATGCTCCATTTGGTGGTGGTCGAGGAATTCAGCTCGATCGGTTTGGCCTGAATGAATGAATGGTGTGCCCGTTTTTGTAATGTTTGGTTTTCTATTGGACAGAGAAGAAAAGATTGGTGTAACAGTAAACTTGTAAACAGGTTCCATGGATGGCATCGTGTAATTCATGTTTTTTGAAAGGGAATGCTGTCATTCTTTCATTGCACTTTTTCCTTCTCACCCCCGGAACATCTGTTGATTATTAGGTTGAAGATTGCTAGCCAGGCTATTTACATTTATTAGTACTGTTTATAGTGTGTATAATATCACTAGTAGAAAAATGGCCTAATGTGAAGCTCATTAGTCCCGATTTGTAATTGAACCAGCACTAATGTGATTATTAGTGCCGGTTGCAACGGCTAGGCGGGCGGCGCTCATTAGTACCGGTTCGTGGCGAATCTTTAGTACCGGTTCATGCCACGAACCAGTACTAAAGAGGTGGTGGCCTTTAGTACGAGTTGGTGGCTCCAACCGGTAATTAAGACTCCCCTTTAGTACGGGTTCGTGCCACCAACCGGTACTAAAGTGGTGCGCTGTCACTCGCAGTGCACAATGTTTAGTCCCACCTCGCTAGTTGAGAGGAGCTCGCACCGGTTTATAAGCCCCACCGCGGCTACCGTGTCAAGCTCCTCTCTAAGCAGGCCTTTGTGGGCCTATTGCAAGTCATCTGTCCTGTGGGCCCTAATGGGCCGTACGGGCCTGCATCCTGGCCCAACTAGAGGTTGGCTTTCTAGTCGTATGCAGGTCGTGCCGGCCTAGTAAGTGGGTTGTTTTTGTCGTGCCTCGTGGCAATCTATGTTGTTGTGAGGATGGCAATTTTTTTAGCAAGCATGACAAATCCTGTCAAAAATCTGAATTGGGACGGCGTGATTTGCCATGCTTTCTAGAAAATCCTGTTAAAAATCTAAATTGGGTCGTCCTCACACAACATAAATCCTCCGAGCGCCTCGGCCGACACACAATCAGGGGGAAGGCGTGATGCGGGAGCACCTCAAGCGGCACCCGAGCGTCGTGGATCGGAGGCACACCACGTGTAGGGGACCGGGCAGCCCTCCGCTTCCTTCTACAAGGCGCAGAGGAAGCACTTGTTGTGCATGCAATGGTGAACGAGTGTGCAGGGATCAACCGCTTCATTGCCCTCTTCGTCGTTCCGCTCCTCACCTTAAAGGTCATCTCTAGCAACGCTTTCCACACAATGTACCTGTGTTTCGTCGCCGCGGACACGGAAGCTCGTCATCGTTGCCACGCTCGCTGCATGGTCGCGCTTCCGGGTCACCTTCACCGGGCTCGACTAGTCCGTCACGCTTTTCTCGCCCGCGACGCTCCCCAAGACGCTCATCGTGGTCATCAACAGCGGACCTATGGTGTTCCTGCGGGTTGTCCCCCCCCCCCCCCACACACACACACAGCTTTCAACCAACTTGTGAAGGATTTTTTGGGGAGGGCTTAGATGGGAACTTCTAGCTTTTGCCCCCCCCCCACCCCCACCCCACCCCAAATACTCATAATTTCTCTTTCGCCCTAGCAGATTCCTTCTAGCTTCGCCACTGATGGGCATCCAGCTCCTCTTCCGTATGTATGCCATCCACCCCATCGGCCTCGTGGTGCAGCTCATCATGCTCTAGTCCATCACCCAGTACATGCTAATGTTTTCCTCTTCGATTTCCGCGTGGCGTGCATGCTCATCTCAAAGAGGTTCTCGGTGGCCAACATGCGCGTCAATCCTGATGTCTTGTCGCTTGACGGCGGCGAGGCGCGGGCGGAGATCGCACCCGACGGGAGGAGGAAATGGATCGACGATAGGGAGAGAGAAAAGGGATCGGGAGAGGAGAGGACAGAGGAAGAAGATAAGTGGAGAGAGATTAATATGACTTGTGGATCCATATTGTTAGTGAGAGTAGATGATGAACTTGGCCAGGATCATATCTTATCCCAGTGCACCAAAACATGTTTAGGGTTAGGATAGACGTAGATTAGAGAGTTCAGTGTACCGACTTCGGAGATTTGAAGGTGAGGGTCGACCTCTATAACGTGAGGGTTTATTTCAGACTTTACTCGAAGTGAATATAACCATTGCTCCTGGTCTTCATTTTAAAACCTCGCCTTTGGCATTGCCAGTAAAAGAAAACTCACTCCTGGCGCATTACTAAATTGTTTGTTAGTTAACTCAGGAACAGGCGTGCAATGCCAAAGTACACGTGAACTTTGAACAACACACTAATAAAAAAGGGTACCAAGTGGCGTGCCCCCTGGCGCATCAAGGCCCTACGCGCGCGAGCAGACACGGCACTCCACTGACCGCTCCGTCATCCCCGATTGCTCCACGATATAAGCAGACAAATGCCACCCCGGGAGCCCTACCACTTGGCTCGTCGCCCCCAACAGCCCTCCTCCCTCCCTCACTCACTCACTGTGTCGCTCTGCTTGCTCTGCTCCTCACGTCCTACCATCTCCGCCGGCCAAGTTTCGTCTCCGATCGAGCTCACGGCCAGGCGCGCTGATCGGAAGGAAGGAGGCGGAGATCGGGTGGAAAGGCGCGTCCATGGACAAGTGCGGGCTGTCCAAGAAGAGGAGCGGTAGAGGAGCAATGGCCACGCGCAAGAACGGCGGCGGGCCGTCGTCGTTCCCGCGGCGGTGCGCGCGGCTCGTCAGGGAGCAGCGCGCGCGGTTCTACATCGCGCGCCGCTGCGTCGCCATGCTCGCGTGCTGGCGGCACTACTCCTGATTCCTGAAGCTGTAGTATATATGTATTAGTAGCATTACAAGGGGAGACTCGATCGGTGGAGAAGCTGTTCCATTTGTTTCTTTTCTTCTTCTAGTTGACATAGTATGTGCTTGATTTTATATGAAGAGATTTGTGGAACCACCATATTCGTCTTCTGTGAATCCATCTTGCCTTCTCTCGTAGATTTTTTTTTACAAGCGAGAAACATGGGAAAGGCTTCAAAATGTACTGTGCTGTGTTCTACAGTAATTAATTACATGTTTTTAAGAGGAAAAGAGGAAAGGAGAGGGGCAGGCAGCGCCGCAGCCGCTGCGTTGCACTGCCCTGGCAAGCAATATGGCGCGCTCTGCTGCATGCAAGGTTTGCACTGTTGAGCGTCCAGCGCTGACGCCGACACGCCGTGAATTATCGCGCCCTAAACGACGCAGTCCGTACCTGAGCATTCTGTTCCTACTTCCTATGGCTCGCAACTTGCCAGCCATTACAGCTAAAGGGAAGAAAAGGCTCCTCCTTTGGACAGTAGGACCAGATAAGATCGATGTAGTAAGTGATAAGAGTGGCAGTGTACTTCATGGCCTTCCCCTACGCCTAGCAACCGGTGGTAGGCTGCATATGCCGTCGAGCACCAGTACATGCGCTCAGATAAGCATCTCAACTACGCTTTTTTTCCTGTAAAAATAGTCAGAAGTTTGGTTTAAATTACATCAATGGAACTTCGGGTACAATCGAATTGTGGGTAACGGAACTCTGAACCCAGACACACAAAAACGAACCTAAACCAAGGGGATAATAGGACTAGACTATAAGCATAAGAAAGAACCATGACTCTCGTCGATGATGGAGAACATCGAAAAATCCAGTCACCGAAGTACCTACAAAGGACCATAGATGATCAAGCCTTGTTGAATCGATGCGGTAATAAGCCAATACATATGATTGAGGCTGGCAATCGTGCAAAACATGTAGGCGGGGGCATCACTCCGATCTAGTCAAGCAACCAAGCTAGTTGCGAGATTGGGCTGATGCCCTTGCTTGTAGAGGCTCGAAAAGAAGGGGTGTTAGAGAAGACAATGTTGTTGCCAACGATGGCCATCGAGTCATGCCGGCATACAACACATACAACCAACCGCTATCCATGAAGGAGAATAGGTACAAAACTCCCAAGCTCCTCAGCGATGCTGCACCAAGCACCACCTAGACATGATTGGAGCTTAAGGATTTTTGTTCTTCATCATCACAGTCGGAACAAACGTTGCCAACGAACCCACTTTGTACTATCTTATTGTGTGCCAACCGAAACAACACATAGAAGAGGATGGAGGTCATAAACGACGTGTTACGTATGTCAAGTGTGTAAGAACATCTACAGTCAGAGCCCTCATATCGACCGGGCGGACAACCCTATCAGTGACGAATTGCAAAAATGCCACCCGACCAGTCCCCCTCAAACCAGCCCTATATGTACGGGTTGTTCACCACCCCTCAAATCTAGCCCATGTCTTGGGCGAATATGGGGGAGGCTCGGACGCATCTGCCACATCGGATCCGACAAACATGACCCACCTCATCTCCCCCCAAATTAACCAAGTCCACCAAATCCACCGCTCTCCTCCCATGTCCGAGTTGTCGCTGTCCTCCACCCTTGCTCCCGGCCCGTGCCGCCGCCATCATCTGGTATTTCTCATGTACGAGATGTCATCACCGAGTATCCCTTCTCCCAACACATGCATGGATGATGTATCAATGGAGTCTGTGGGTGTCCTGTCCGTGGGGGTCAGCTGCAAGGCGGAGAACATCACCCTAGAGGGAGAGGTGAAGGAAGCAGCGGGGGGCAGGAAGCTGAGGACAAGGAGGTGATCCACATCAACGTGGATGCACAGGGTCTGGTGGGGCCATCTGTGTCCGCCCCACACCTCCAAAGAGGTAGGTGTGCCATCCGCCCTGCTCGGGACCGACTCCGTTCTGCCATCTGAATGGGTAGGGATTCTGGATGGCTGGACGCAACAGGACACGCCATAGATGGTGTACGACTTGCCGCAACTCGAATAGGTGCGGACCGCCTCAGGGAACCGCCAACGCTAGGTCTTCCCAGGTCATGTTCCACAAAATGTACGAGGAGGACATGGTACATTTTTTGCCCCACTTTGTATTGATTCATTCATTTGTTGCGTATGTCATTAGATCAATTTAGAGAATCATGTTGGATATGCCATTGAATCAGTTTGTTGCATATGCCATTGAATCCTTTTGTTGCATATGCCATTAGTTTATTCTTGCTATATCATCCTTTAAGAGGTTATCATGATGGACACGATCAATGATGGTCAAGAACCTATGTATTATGCCTTGGGAGATACCCACTCTCCTATGCATGATGTCAGGAAAACATTAGGCACTCTTAACAAAAATATACATACCCAATGCAAGAGGTCCGGCATTCACAAGCCATGAGGATGTTTTGTTGTGTCAAGCTTGGTTTGCCACAAGTATGGACCCTATATTTGCAATCGAGCAAAAGGAAAACACGTACTGAAAAAAGATCCACAAGCATTACCTTGAATGCAAGAATACATGGGGTTGAACCCTATCCATACCATCCACAATGAGGCCGCTCCAATATAGATGGTCCACCATCCAAGAGAGCGTGAACAGGTTCTGCAACTACTACTCTTTTTGTGTTTGGACGAAACCAAAGAGGCATTGGAGTCAATAGTCATGTAAGCTGACTTGCTTCGTTTGTCATCATTTGCATTGCTAACTTTGTTTGTTCCATTCTCACGACTGATTCATGTTTGTTAGATGGAGTTGGTTGCCACTTTGTACCAACAAACCTCGGGGAAGCCATTCACTTTGTGCTATTGTTGGTTGAAATTGAATGAGAAACCAAAGTGGCAACTACTTGTCTATGACCTCAAGAACGATAACAAGAAGTTGAAGAAAAACGATGGAACAAGCTCCAAACAATCCATTGTATTGGACGATGAAGATGAGGAACGTAGAGTATAGGAGGGACAAGCCACCGTGCCAAAGAGGACCTGCCAAATGATGCAAAACAAGTGGGAGAACAGCAGAGCCACACATGACTCCGTGGTGAGCAAAATGTCCGCCACATGGACAAGCATTTTTTTTCACCCAGGAGGAGAAGAAGAAGAGGTACAAGCTCTTCTTGGATGTGTAAAAGGGGATGATGGATTGGGATCAGGAGAGGGTGAATAACAATTGCAGCTTGAGAGGGAGAAGATAGACTTGGAGAAGCACGAGGCGTATGTCAAATGGGAGCTCGAGAAGGCAAAGACTTTTGAATCAACATTGATCTCGAGAAAGAGAGGGTGGAACTGGCTCGGGACATGGAGGATTCGAGGTTCATGTTGGCTCATGCTACCGTCTTGGATCCGAAAGGCAATAAGTGGCTTTAGGCGGAAAAGAAGGAGATCACCGTGTGCAGAGAGAGCTTGGCCGATGTGGTCGCGAGCAAAAGATTCATTCTTGTATCGCCTATCTATGCATTGTCGTATTTCATTTTGGCATGTTGAACTGTTGAATTGTGGTTTTTTTTGCTTTGTTGCATTATTGAGTTGGTGGTGAATTCTTGCTATATTATGGATGTGTATGGATTTGAGAGTTTGGATAGGAAGGGTGTAGTTGTCCTGGAGGACAAATGAGTGACCGTCTGGCGACGCATCCGTGGACGTTTATGGAGTCAGATTTGCCCAGCCCAGTTCTAGATGCTCTAAGAGCACAAATGAACGTAATTTTCGTTATCGGGCTGGTAAAAATATTTTTTGAGTGAACATCCAACACTATATATGTGACTAGTCTTAATTAGGGGAAGTGTGAAGTACAACACTGAATGAGCGGCAATCTAGTATTCGTTCACCTCTACTCTCTTTGAGCCTTACCACCTCGACCAAGTCACTGTTCCAAGAAAAATATAGTGTTACTAATTTGCGACCTATATCATGTGTTTTGATTTATCCACTTTCTAAAACTTAGAAAACAATGTGTTTCTAAGTTCTTGAAAAAAATCTAGAAAAATCACTCATATAGTAGATATCGAGTTTGAAACTTACCCATGTAAAATTTCGTAGAATCATATGACAATTTGCGACCTATATAAAAATGAGAAAAATATTACTGTATTTAGGATCCGAAACTTAAACCGTAGCACTATCATCTTCTCTTTTTACATGGGTCACAAATGATCATGCCATTTTGCGAAATATCACATGAGTAAGTTTGTAATGAATACCTACATGAATCTTTTTACGGAGATAATATCAATGACTCGAGCTTTTTAAAGCAGAAGGTATTTCAAGTTTTTCATAAACACAAGATATTCAAGTTTTAAAAGTTTGGGGGTTTTTAACCTCCTTTTCTAAACATAGATATTTTAAATTGTCATCAGTATCAATATTGTATACCATGGTGGCAGCGAGATTTATCCCCAATAGCTTCTTGACTGGTTAATAAGTATAATTGAGTGTTGCCATGTAGGTCTGCCTAGTTGGGCGGCAACAATTAACATTGAAATCCAAAGCCTAGAATTCTGGAATTGACCTATCTAGTTTTCTGATATTTTTCAAAGAGAATGTTTAGTTTTTGATACTTTGCACAAAAGATATTGAGTCTATACAACATAAAAAAAAACTAAAGATTTTACATTATTTTTAATAAAGAAACAAAGGTTTTTTAATGCCCACAATTTTTTTTTTCTTTGGAAGGAGAATATTACAGTCCGTAGTAGTGACGACCGAATCGAATCGAATCGACGAAGGGCATCCTCCGGTAAAAATCACGCGAAACCATCCTCTGATTCCCCCTTCCCCTCGTCCCATCCAGATCTGTCTATCATCGTCGCTCCCTCCACTCTGAATTCCCCTCCCCTTCTCTCGGTGAAGGTACGTGCCGCCCGCATCCATCTCCCTCCTCTCGGCTCACCCTTCTAATCCCAACACCACACCCATCCGTTCAGCAGGTCCTCACCGGCGCCCCCGCTGCCACGGCTCTCTCTCCAAATCGTCGCCGATCCGAGGTAAATTCTACTTCCTTTGCCTGATTTTGTCATGGACCTGTAGTAGATTTTGTTGCCGTGGAGGCCTTTAGGTCTCCAATACTTGAGCACAGTTTCAGTTCAGGTTGTGCCATGCGGTAGTGCTTGAGGAAGATTGCAGTTGCTCTAGGTTCGGCTTTAAGCCTGTAGGTTGTTGATCTGGGAGGGGCAACACAATTAACTTTTAGGTTACATAAATGCATACTGGGAGAAGATCTAAGTAGGGCCGCCCTATCACCTATTGGAATTGTTTTGTGTAACTCAGCTGTTGGAATTGGGTTATTTGTGAGACTGGTACTGTGTTTTTCATTTTTGTTTTGATGAGAAAAACGGTTATAGAGTCTACTTGAGTATTCCTTCGGTCGCACTGCCTACCCTAAGGCTGAAACCTTTTATTTTAAAACTGGCTTCAAATTTAATTGAAAGAATTTAGATAAGTGAAGGAACTGACTATGCATTTTCAAGTGCTTGTACCCACTAGTTTGATCAAATTTGGTTTTGCTAGAGCACTCTAATAATGCCCTGTTCTTTCTTGCTTTCAGAATTTCCATTCAACAGCAAGGTCATGGCAGAAACCATTGATCTAACAGGGGATGGAGGCGTTCTTAAGACGGTGGTCAGAAAAGCAAAAGATGATGCTATAAGCCCATCTGACAGCCTTCCATTGGTTGATGGTACTGCAGTCAATACATAGCCCTCTGATCTGAGTAAAACATAGCCATAAATAATTTATTTTCTATTTGGCTGGGCGGTTGCTCAGGGTTTAAGTTATGGTACAAGTTTTTTTCTCTCAAGTGCTTCCAACGTTTTTCCATTCGGCTACTTTGCCCCCGAATCTTATGGCAATGCACTTTTCTATGCAATACAGTAAACGTTTCACTGCTTAATCTGCCATGTTGGGTTAAACATTTGCCTTTATACCTATTTGCAGTTCATTATGAAGGGACACTTGCTGAAAATGGCGAAGTTTTTGACACCACACATGAAGACAATTCTATTTTTTCATTTGAAGTTGGCCAGGGAGCTGTCATTAAAGCATGGGACATAGCCTTAAGAACTATGAAAGTATGTGAACGCTTATAATTGCTTGCTCACTTTGATAGCCTCGAAAGTTTCTTTCTAATATGGCATGGTGTATCGGCATGTTGAAGGTTGGCGAGATTGCAAAAATAACATGCAGGCCGGAATATGCGTATGGAAGTCCAGGCTCGCCGCCAGAGATACCAGCGAAGTTTGTTTGCCATTTCACCTCTTGATTGACTGAAGTTGTAAGCATCCCCAGGCCAGAAGTTTCTGTAACAAGGTTTGCTTTGTTTCTGCAGTGCAACACTCATTTTTGAGGTGGAATTAGTGGCTTGCAAGCCAAGGAAAGGTTCAAGTCTGGGCAGTGTATCTGATGAGAAAGCCAGGCTAGAGTAAGACATCTCCAAGTGTTTCCTCTTTTATATTTATTAATGCATCAAGTACCCAATAATCAGACGGTGGTCAACAAAATACTCAATGAAGCTGATCTGTGGAGGTTGGCAGTTGGCAGGGAGCTAAGGAATTGAGAACTCTGCCTCTGAATGCTCGTCCACCCCATAACATCTCTAGCCATAGCTTTTTTAATCCTCCATTTTTAAGAGTTTTTGTCCTTTTTTTTCTGTTTCATGGGGATGGTGGAGCTTTTGCTGTTTTTTTGGTCAGTAGTACTGTTAAGCCAGTTTTGGCACTTTTTTCTAATACAAAAATTAGTACCCAATAATCATGTTAAACAGCATTGGACATCATATTGGAATTAAATAATAGATTTGAGAACTACGTATCATGCCTATTATCCATTTTGTAGTACCCTTGTGATTGTTAAAAAGATACATGATTTTTGATACATAAATTTCGATAGGGAGCTTAAGAAACAGCGGGAGCTGGCAGCTGCCACCAAAGAGGAAGAGAAGAAGAAGAGGGAGGAGGCAAAGGCCGCGGCAGCGGCTCGTGTGCAAGCCAAACTTGACGCCAAGAAGGGCAAGGGAAAAGGAAAGGGCAAATAGATTACTCCCAACTGATGTATTAGTAGTTGCATTTGCTGCTGAGTGCCGACTGTTGTAACCTACTCCCTCCGTCGCATAAAAGAAAACATCTTACATTGTGGGACGAAGTAGTACGGAGTATAAATTAATCTGCACAAAGCATCAGACTGCGAGAAGATTGCTTGTTGGCTACTGTGCTTTGGGGGATGCCGTATGCTGCCCAGCACCAGCCTTACTGAAAACATTAAATAATCACAGCAAACTTCTCTTGGTTTTTACACAAGATGTGAAATGTCACCACTTCTGACGAGTCATTTTTACTGCACAGCAATGACATTTCCATGTCTGAGATAATGTAATTGCAGATGAGTGTATACAGCAAATGTGGCATTTACTTCTGAACAGGCGTGCATCTCAGTCTCTGCAAAATTTGCTTTGATATGCTTTTGCTTCCGAACACAGCATGTACATTCACTTTACAACACAAGGGTTAAACTTTTTGTGTACAAACACAGCTGAGACCGGATTATGAGCTGAGGCAGCAGTCATCTTCCTCGTACCGGAAATACGACCATCTCAAAACGGAACCCTGGAGAGGTGTAAATACTTCTGGATCCGCATGTATCTTTTCTCATATCTTACATTTGAGGGTTTTAAGAAGTATCCGCTAACCTGTTACAATCCGAAATGGCTCAGAAATTGTACACTTTGGGCACTTGAATAGGAATATCAATCCCCTTTTTCATATTAGCAACTATGTACCTCAATGTGAATGTAATGCTATCTTTTGTAAATCACATGGCGGTGTAGATGGTAAAATATCATAGGATGCACGGAACCGTAGGCCACTGCCTGTATTGACTGATACTGGGCAGAGCCAGCAGAATATGCTACGCCCAAGCACCTGTGGATAAACAATCAGAAACATCAGAACATATAACACACGATGCTTTCGAGGGTTAAGAAAGCAACCAAGCAAACACGATTATAGTTCGGGAAGCGGCACCGCGCAAGCCCGCATCATGTGTTAAACTGGCGCCACACAGGCCTGACAGCAGACCGCCTACATCCTAAGCGTAGTGCTAGGTGCTTAACTATGAATACATGCAGCAGGGACGTTGTTCAATTTAATGCACTAACTTCACCACTCTGGTTGAATGCAATGAAGGGAGGTGAACTACTACAATGACTACCTGTTTCCACAGTTTGAGTTAAAACTTTCATATAACACCCTAATGTGCAAAAAGGGCAGCCCGGTGCACGTAGCTCCCTCTTGCATAGGTCCGGAGAAGGCTCCAACCACTTTGGGTTTTTTGTACGCATTCTTTCCCTATATTTCCGCAAAAGGCTGTTTCCAGGACTCAAACCCGTGACCTCATGGTCACAAGGCCAACACCCTAACGTGCAAGACCAAAATAAAGATACATGTGAAACGCACATACCAACAGCATTGCATAACTACATGTGAGAATTTAGCAAACATTATTTAATATGGCTAGGAAGGAATTTTTTGAAATTTGTTTGAAATAATATACAAATGTGCAAACTTGTGGAGGGGTGTATATAGCAAAATCTGCTTTGGAGTCAGTATCAAAATTGTGGATATCTTTAAATGGACAATAAAGCTGTTGCCATTAACACTGTCTCTGAAAATCAACTACTCCCATTCCGCATTCATATCTTAATATGTAAAACATTTAAACAGCTCAGAAAATTGTTAGTCTTTTTCGTCGCGAATAGAAAATAGTTCCTTCTTACCGAAATAAGATTCTCATAGACACCAAGGTCATATGGATGATGATAAAGGTCTCCACCCTTTTCTGCCAACCACATTGCTCTAACTCCTTCATGGTACTGCAACCATCAATAACAAGTGTTTTTAATATTTTCTATAAAGATAGTGCTGCCCAACATCAAAAGAGAAATTTGTTGTCACAAACCTCAATTGTAGTTTTATTCTGTAATATGAGGTGGATATGCCAGCCCAAGAGCACCGACAGCGCCAGAGTTAATGGACAAAGAATGATCCCACAAATAATCTGTCCATTTGGCAAGTTTCATATTTTCGTGAGTAGTTCAGATGAACATGCAGCATGCTAGGTAACTAAAAAACAACGCAAGAGTACTTACAATCAATGTTCTAGAAGAATCACTGCTTAACTGTTCATCTTTCGGAGCACTGTGAATGACGCTCCCTACAATTAGAATCTGAGATGGCAAAATATACTTTTCAATGCTAATACCACCCCAAGAAATCATATTTGCCAAAGTAATCGAAGAAACTGAACTACCATTGAATAGAGGCTTGCAATTACAGCATACAATACAAAGACCAAGAATATCTTGTAGTTTTCGTGCCCAACACAGTTATTAATCCAAATACAGTGATGGTCCTGCACATAAAAAGTTAGTGAAAACTTGAAAGTGGAGATAAAATAGAAGGATCATCATAGAATTAGTACTAGCCAGCACCATTTTCAGAACACATCTCTTGCACACACGGCAATGGTGTGCGCGTGGGGGCTTATAGTGGCCACATTTCTGGCAATATCTCAAATCACCACCCTGCAAAAACAGTACAGATTGAGTATTTTGAGACAAGAAACTAATGAGAAGATAATTTTTGTCAGCTATCGTCACGGAACTGTACTCCAGAATAAATCAGACAATTGGATTTCCCTGCTTATTTACTCCAGAATAAATGAGACAATGGGATTTCCCTGCTTATTTACTCCCACCTCAACCTTATTCCCATGCTAAGCTAATCTCCCTTCCATTTTCCCCATTTTTGGTACAAGGCAAAATCACGTTGTACTGCCAATTCAGTAGGCTACTTGCGGACAGCAAACTCTTCCTTTAACACCACAAAGCAATTTGCTCAAGTCACCTTAGAGCTCAATTTCTAAAAGAAGCAGCGGTCCAAAAATCTTGCATTGACTACCTCAATATTCTTGTTTGTTATGCTTAAATGTTTGTAGGCCCAGCGACAGAATAAGCTACTTACATGTGATGCCTACCGTTGTAACACACCTATGCACACAAAACGAACTAATAAAGGGAAAATGGAAACTTGGACATACCATGGGAAGAGGACAAATAGCTATACTCACAGAATGCTATCTATTTATCTGCATTTAAGTATCCAACCGTCACATTCACTTTGGAAAATGCAAGATAACAAAACCTAAAACCGGAGGCTTTGCATGGTAATGCAACACGCAATAGTGCAATACCCACCAGGGCCACCACTAGAAAAAGATTAGCAACGCCAGCTGCTGAATTCAGAGTCACTTTGGTTTGCTAATAGCTTGTGCTTGTTCTGTTTAATGGCCATGGATAACACTTTGAAACTTGCGATAATTTTTTTGCTCATGATTCCAAACCCGATGGGAATTTAAAATATTATCTAGACAAACCTTCAAACTTAGACTGGATCCACACACACGGTGGAAGATTCTAAATTATCTATGTATCTATCAAGTCCCTCCTTTAACAGTCGCAACTTTGAGCTGAAATCGGCAGAATGGAACAGTTACACGCATAGATGGTCGTAAATGATCCAATCCTAGGAGGCAAATTGGCATTAAACCACATTTGCCTAACTGGGGAGGCGCGGCATTTGAAGCAAACTTGCCCAATTTCATGAGAGGAAGGGAAAATTCTGCAAGAACCGAGCACCATTCCGCTCCACAGATCCAAAACTCCCCAACAGGCAGCAGAGGGCACGCACCTTGCGCTTGACCTCGTGGACGGGGGTCTCGGCGCCCTCGACGTCGGGCAGGAAGGCGGGCGGCACCCGGCCGGGGTCCCGGGAGACGGCGGCGGCGTAGGTGGCGAGGCAGGCGGCGGCGAGGGCCGTGAAGGCGGCGGCGTTGGCGACCCCGGCGGCCGTGGCGAGGCCGAGCCAGCCGGCGACGGCGACGAAGACCGTGGTGTAGTAGACGTAGCCGATCGCGGCGAGCACCGCCAAGATGGGCAGCGTCAGGTACCCCGGCCTCCCCATCGGCGCGGGGGGCCCGCCTGCTGCGCGCCTGCCTGGCTAGGGTTCCGGCCGGAGGAGGCGGGGGGAGGCGCGCATCCTAGGGAGGAAGAGGGAGGGAGGGGGGAGGGAAGGGGAGGGTGGGTGAGTCCCGCGTGGCGTGCGGGTCGGGGAGGCGGGCGCCGAGGGAGGCGGCCGGCCCGTTTTATCGGGGGCTACTTTTATTATTATTCCGCGGGAAGCAGCGGCGGCGGTACCGGCTAGGCGGGGGAGAGAAGGAGAGGCGCAGCGGCGGGCAAAGCATGCAGGATCTGCCGGCTCGCTGCTCAGCGTGAAGAACGTGGTGCAGACAGAAAGTGGCGGATTATTGATTGTGTGCACTGTAGTCTGCAGAATCTGCGTCCTTTGCTTTGGTTGCTGTGCTCCTATTTTTCTTTTTAACACCGTACAAAAGCAAACACTCATACATACGCATCCCTATATAGAATTCATGAAAAAAATGAAGGATGGGCTCAAAGTTAACGGTGAAAATAGAAAAACGTTCGCTTGAAGGAAGACAACATCATCTCCTGGTACATTTGTCCAAATGTGCTGAAACTTTCTCAGAATACTATTGGAAACATGTAGGTAGTATTTACTGGAATTTTTCTGATTTTTTTTCAAAAAATAAAATTTTAACTAAATTTTGAATCTGCTTAGCTAAATAGCCATGATCTCCTAGGCCATTTGTCCAAATGTGCTCAAACTTTCCCAAAATGCTACTGGAAACATGTAGTATTTACTGAATTTTTTTCGGAATTTTTCAAAAATATAGAATTCTGAACTAAATATTTGCTATTGCGGACGGAGAACATTTACCAGACCAGTGCTCAAAACAACATGAATTTTTTCAACACAAACACTAGTAACATGTTTAACCATACTAGAAAGGTTAATACAATTCACACACCGAGGCATCAAAGTACTAGAGAAGGAACAACCAAAGACAATGAGATGTTGCTTCTTACTAAGTGATATTGTAGTTATAGAACACCTCCACACCAAAATATAGAAATGTAAGCCCAAGTCACCAACCACAAGCCATTTGTCCAAATTAGCACATTTGTTAGTGATAAAACAATAAGTCATGCACAACCAGTACCAAGTATTAAAACTAGTAACGCTGACATATGTACCTCTAAGAAATCACATTGAACTCATGAGGCAAATGTCCTTTCCGATCCCTCATTTTCTGGAATTGTATCATGATTTGGTCATCATGAATGCTTCTAAATATCTCTCTCACAATAGCACACCATCAAATCATTTAGCCAAACATCTGACAGTTTGTTGGGCAAATATGTCTTAATGATCTTCATTGCCGAAAATATTTGCTCAACTGATGAAGTGGCCACAGGAAGAATGAGTGTCAACTCAATGAGGCGATACACCAACTGGAAAGTTGTGTGTTTCGTTGTTTCAACCATCATCCGAGCAAGTGTGGAGACATCCCGACATCCATTAAATTCCTCACTTCTCCTAATGTTCATAAGGAATCTTGGGAGGCCTACTCTTAGCAACAACGGGTCAATTTCTGTAAAGTCTTCGTCATAAATTTCAGCAAGCTGAATAAGTTCGTCAACGTTAAACTTTGAGAGGTCGTTTGCTGGATTAAGACAAGGCATACAATCCAATAACTCGGTGGAAAATAGATTGAAACGGTGATTCATCACAGTGATAGTTGCATCAATGGCAACATTGAATATGCTAACCTTGTAATAGTGAGGTCGAGTCACTTTATTCTTAGTGCGAACAGATTGACCCATAGTTCCAACAAGATCATCCATGTTTGGCACATCAATATCATGTGTTTCACAAAAGTTCTTGGCTTGGCAGAATAAAGACTCCCACCCATTGTCCCTCATGTCCTGCAAGCTTTCTTTCACATCCAAGATCAACTGCATGGCTTCAACAATGTTTTGATTCTTTCCTTGCAAAGCTTGGGATAGATGATTAGTGTTGCTCAACAAGTTTATTAAAAACAACATGACGAACACAAATTCAAAGTATTCCATGTTTTTAAGCAAACCTCTGGCTCCACCTTGACATGTGTGTTCCCGAGCATCAACCACAACAATTCCTAGCACATCCACCACATCTTTCCACATTGTGAATATATGAAGGTTTTGAGATGTGAGCCCCAACGAGTATCTCCTGGTCTTGTTATGTTAGATTCTTGATGCAACCCGGTACCGGTTGAAATCTTTCCATTCTCCATCAAATAGCAATTTGTCTTGATGTTTGGCAATTAATGTATCTTTCCTTTTGCAAGATGAACACACTTGAGTCACTATCAAGGGAATATAGTTGAAGAAATCAACAATAGCAGAACTACATTGAGCAACATTGACAACAACCAATGTAATTGATGAGCAAAGCAATGAACATAGAATGCATACGGAGTTTCATCTCTAACCAATTTTTTGCAAGCCATTGAATCCCCCTCTCATATTTGAGCAGCATCATAACCCTGACCACGTAGCCTAGAAGGTGACAAACCATGATATTCCAACAGATGAACCAAAGCTTCTTTAATTCTAGCAGATGTACAATCTGCGATGTGCTTAATGGCAAGGAATCTCTTTGGGAGCACCCCATGATCATCTAGAAATCTACGTGCATCAAGAAATCATATTAGTAAACATTAGTAGTACAATATAAAAACACTAAAAGATGGTATGTGTTACCTAACAATCACCGCCATTTGCTCCTTTATTGAGCAATCTCTAGCCTCATCAATAAGTATTGAGAATTTCTTATCTCTAATGTCATTCTTAATAACTTTGTTTACCTCCATTGCACAAGCTCCAGCAAGGTCCTTTTGGATGTCAGAACAAATCATTTGTGCATTTCCAGCCCCCTTATCAAATGCCTCCTTCACATCTTCCTTCTTATTCTTATACCAGTCTAATAACTCTCTAAAATTGCCCTTGTTGATGGAAGTGGAGGATTCATCATGCCCACGAAAAGCTTCACCTTGTGCTATGAGATACCTTGCACAATCCAATGATGCAGTTAGGCGGATTTTATAAGATATCTCGGCCTCCTTGCTGTACACACGGAATTTGGTAGCCAAACTTGCTCATTGATTGTTAAAATCATCGCAATCTCCCCTGGCAATGTTGTGGTAACTAGATTGACCACCAACATGATTTTCAAAACTAGCTAGACCTGTTTTCCAATGAGTGTAACCATCTTTTGTGAAAACATCGTTGCAAAATCTAATGGCCTGGGATGGTTCCTTGAAAAGAAAGCAATGAAAGCAAAACGCAGCTTCCTTATCCACACTGTATTCCAACCAATCAAACTTGTCGAGCCACACAAATTGAAAGGATCTTCAAAATTTATCATCCTTTGTCTTCTTGAATTTATGCCTAATAGCTTGGTTTTGCTTGTTCAACAAATAAGCTCTTCTCACATCACTTCTAATTTCAGGGGCATAATCTTCTATAGGTATTCTAAGTCCTGGATCAACAATGATATGACTGGATGAAATTCTAGTATAGGCATCCTTGGTTGGTTTGTACTCTCATCAAATATGGTATCATTTCTCTCATTGCTTGGGGTTGAGGGATCAACCCTCTAATTAGTTGAAGGGAGAATTATGGTCACTACAGTCAAGGAAAGGGGATCTGTGTTCACATTCGCTGGGATCAGTGGACTGGCGGGATAGGATCACTATCTAGGTCGACACGAGGAGTGCTTGAACTACTTTGCAAAAAAAATTGTTTATCCTCATATTTTTTCTCTCTTCATTTTTGCAAATCTGCAAATAATTTGCATAGGAGTAGGACACTAAATTAATTAACATAACATGAGCTAGCAATTACAAATGTACAAAATTTGCTGACTGAAATTACCCAGTGACCAGCCGTGAGCACTGCCGGCAGCCACCCCTCAGCTCTGTGGCTCAACGCCCCCTTGCTCAACACCTCGAGCGGTCGAGCCCTTGACTCCTTCCAGCCGGTAGCAGCCGTACGCCTCCCGCCTCCGAAGCTTGGCTAGCACCTGGCTGAAGGAAATATGCCCTAGAGGCAATAATAAAGTTATTATTTATTTGATGTTTATTATTCATGCTAGAATTGTATTAACCGGGAACATAATACATGTGTGAATACATAGGAAAACATAGTGTCACTAGTATGCCTCTACTTGACTAGCTTGTTAATCAGAGATGGTTGAGTTTCCAAGCCATAGACATGAGTTGTCATTTGATTAACGAGATCACATCATTAGGTGAATGATGTGATTGACTTGACCCATTCCGTTAGCTTAGCACTTGATCGTTTAGTATGTTGCTATTGCTTTCTTCATGACTCATACATGTTCCTATGACTATGAGATTATGTAACTCCCGCTTACCGGAGGAACACTTTGTGTGCTACCAAACGTCACAACGTAACTGGGTGATTATAAAGGTGCTCTACAGGTGTCTCCAAAGGTACTTGTTGAGTTGACGTATTTCGAGTAGGATTTGTCACTCCGATTGTCGGAGAGGTATCTCTGGGCCCTCTCGGTAATGCACATCACTATTTGCCTTGCAAGCAATGTGACTAATGAGTTAGTTGCGGGATGATTGATGTCTACTATACAACCTTCTTCTTGTAGACGTTGTTGGGCCTCCAAGTGCAGAGGTTTGTAGGACAGTAGCAAATTTCCCTCAAGTGGATGACCTAAGGTTTATCAATCTGTGGGAGGCGTAGGATGAAGATGGTCTCTCTCAAACAACTCTGCAACCAAATAACAAAGAGTCTCTTGTATCCCCAACACACCTAATACAATGGTAAATTGTATAGGTGCACTAGTTCGGCGAAGAGCTGGTGATACAAGTGCAATATGGATAGTAGATAAAGGTATTTGTAATCTGAAATTATAAAAACAGCAAGGTAACTAATGATAAAAGTGAGCGTAAACGGTATTGCAATGGTGGGAAATAAGGCCTAAGGTTCATACTTTCACCAGTGCAAGTTCTCTCAACAATAATAACATAATTGGATCACATAATTATCCCTCAACATGCAACAAAGAGTCACTCCAAAGTCAGTAATAGCGGAGAACAAATGAAGAGATTATGGTAGGGTACGAAACCACCTCAAAGTTATCCTTTCTGTTCTATCTATTCAGGAGTCCGTAGTAAAATAACATGAAGCTATTCTTTCCACTCAATCTATCATACAGTTCATACTAGAATAACACCTTAAGACACAAATCAACCAAAACCCTAATGTCACCTAGATACTTCATTGTCACCTCAAGTATCCGTGGGCATGATTATACGATATGCATCACACAATCTCAGATTCATCTATTCAACCAACACAAAGTACTTCAAAGAGTGCCCCAAAGTTTCTACCGGAGAGTCAAGACGAAAACGTGTGCCAACCCCTATGCATAGATTCCCAAGGTTACGGAACCCGCAAGTTGATCACCAAAACATACATCAAGTTGATCACGTGAATATCCCATTGTCAGCACAGGTAAGCACGACAAGACATACATCAAGTGTTCTCAAATCCTTAAAGACTCAATCCGATAAGATAACTTCATAGGGAAAACTCAATCCATTACAAGAGAGTAGAGGGGGGAGAAACATCATAAGATCCAACTATAATAGCAAAGCTCGCGATACATCAAGATCGTGCCATAGAGAGAACACGAGAGAGAGAGAGAGAGAGAGAGAGAGATCAAACACATAGCTACTGGTACATACCCTCAGCCCCGAGGGTGAACTACTCCCTCCTCATCATGGAGAGCGCCGGGATGATGAAGATGGCCACCGGTGATGGGTTTCCCCTCCGACAGGGTGCCGGAAAGGGCTCCCGAGAGGTTTTTGGTGGCTACAGAGGCTTGCGGCGGCGGAACTCCCGATCTATCTTCGTCTTCAATGTTTTTAGGGTATATGGGAATATATAGGCGAAAGAAGTCGGTTAGGGGACGCTCGAGGGGCCCACGAGATAGGGGGCGCGCCCAGTAGGGGGGGGGCACCCCCCACCCTCGTGGCCACCTCGAAGCTTCCTTGACTTCAACTCTAAGTCTCCTAGATCACATCCATTCCAAAAATAACGCTCCCGAAGGTTTCATCCGTTTGGAGTCGTTTGATATTACTTTTCTTCGAAACACTGAAATAGGCAAGAAAACAACAATATGGGCTGGGCCTCCGGTTAATAGGTTAGTCCCAAAAATAATATAAAAGTGTATAATAAAGCCCATAAACATTCAAAACAGATAACAAAATAGCATGAATTCTTCATAAATTATAGATACGTTGGAGACGTATCAGCATCCCCAAGCTTAATTCCTACTCGTCCTCGAGTAGGTAAATGATAAAAGAAAGATTTTAAGAAGTGATAATGCTAGCAGGTGCACAAGTTTGGTCAATGATAATTTTAATCACCTTTTCTAGCATGATTATATGTCATAACAGTAGTTCATCTCATAAAACTTCTCATGATCAAGTACCAAGCTATTCACATGTTAAAGCATAGACCATAAACTTTCTTGAAAACTAACAAACTTCATTCTCAGTCATCAAACAATTGCAATTCATCTTATTTTCAGGAAGGGTCTATGTCAGAGCTTTGATTTAGCAAACTCCACATACTCAACTATCATATAGTCTTCTACAATTGCTAACACTCACGCAATACTTATGGTTATGAAGTTTTCATCGGACACTGAGAAAGATAGTGGCTTATAGTGTTGCCTCCCAACGTATTCACAGTTGGGTGATGTCAACAATAATAGTTCATGCTAACTTACATCCAATTGGATATTTATATCAGGATCTTTCCAACACGAGGTGATTGCCAAAGGATAAAATGAAAAAGGGAAAAGATCACCTTGACTCTTGCATAAAGCAAAAGACATGAAGTAAAAGATAGGCCCTTCGCAGAGGGAAGCAGAGGTTGTCATGCGCTTTTATGGTTGGATGCAAAAAATCTTAATGCAAAAGAAGGTCACTTTATGTTGCCACTTGTATATGGACCTTTATTATGTAGTCCGTCGCTTTTATTGCTTCCATAACAAGATCGTATAAAGCTTATTTTCTTCACACTAATAGATCATACATATTTAGAGAGCAATTTTTATTGCATGCACCGATGACAACTTACTTGAAGGATCTTACTCAATCCATAGGTAGGTATGGTGGACTCTCATGGCAAAAACTGTGTTTAAGGATATTTGGAAGCACAAGTAGTATCTCTCCTTGGTGCAAGGAATTTTGGCTAGCATGAGGGGGAAAGGCAAGCTCAACATGTTTAAATGATCCATGACAATATACTTTAACTGAGATGTGAGAGAACATAACCCATTACGTTGTATTCCTTTTCCAACATAAACACTTTAGCATGTCATACTTAATGAGTGCTCACAATTATAAAATATGTCCAAGATAGTATATTTATATGTGAAATCTCTCTTCCTTCAATATTCTTTCATGAATTGTTCAAATGACCAATACAATGCTTGCTAACCTTCAATAAATTTACAACCTCTACTTCTTAGATGTGAAGTCATTACTCCCCATGGGATAAGCAAATGAGAGATATATAATTTCAGATTTATGACATTAAACTTATTCAACCATTTACTCATAGGATATAAGTGAAGCACATGAGTAAATGACAAACTACTCCAAAAAAATAGAAGTGAAGATCAATGAGTAGTTAAATAATTATGTAACTATGTGAAGACTCTCTCTCATTTAAGAATTTCAGATCTTGGTATTTTATTCATACAACAAGCAAAGCAAAACAAAATGACATTGCAAGGATAGCACGACTCATGTGAAGAAGCAAAAACTTAGGTTCAACCGATACTAACCGATAATTGTTGAAGAAGCCTTGATGCTTGAGACTTCTTGAAATATTATCTTGGGGTGCCTTGGGCATCCCCAAGCTTGAACTTTTGTGTCTCCTTAATTCCTTTTATATCTTGGTTTCCTAAATCTCGAAAGCTTCATCCACACCAAACTCAACAAGAACTCGTGAGATAAGTTAGTATAAACCAACGCAAAAACCTTATCATTTTCTACTGTAACAAATCACTAAAATCATTATTCAACATTGCATACTAAATGCCTCTGCATATTTAAAACTCCTATCCTCAAATAGAATCATTAAACAAGCAAACATATGCAAACAATGCAAACATAACAGCAATCTGTCAAAACAGTACACTTTGTAAACAATGCAAGATTCATCATACTTCCCTAACTACAAAAATTATGAGAAAAATACTACGCTGTATAAGATTTATCGGATCTCAATATGCAAAAAGTTTCAACATTATACCATTCTCTGACTTTTCTAGAGAAATTTTGCAACAGCGGTAAACTACCTGTTTTCAAAAAGCAACATGTATACTAGCAAAATAAGCATGGTAAAGACTATCCTTGACATTTTTTATTGAAAATAAAGATGCAATACATTATTATAAATAAAATCAAGCAAATAATAACAAATAAAATGACACTCCAAGCAAAACACATATCATGTGGTAAATAAAAATATAGCTCCAAGTAAAGTTACCGATGAACGAAGACGAAAGAGGGGATGCCTTCCGGGGCATTCCCAAGCTTGGGCTCTTGGTTGTCCTTGAATATTACCTTGGGGTGCCTTGGGCATCCCCAAGCTTAGGCTCTTGCCACTCCTTATTCCATAGTCCATCGAATCTTTTCCTAAAACTTGAAAACTTCACAACACAAAACTCAACACAAAACTCGTAAGCTCCGTTAGTATAAGAAAATAAAACCACCACATAAATACTGTTGTGAACTCATTCTAAATTCATATTGGTGTAATATCTACTGTATTTCAACTTCTCTATGGTTCATACCCTCTGATACTACTCAAAGATTCATCAAAATAAGCAAACAACACAATGAAAACAGAATCTGTCAAAAACAGAACAGTCTGTAGTAATCTGTATCATTCGAATACTTATGTAACTAAACAAATTCTGAAATAAATTGGTGGACCTGAGGAATTTGTCTATTAATAATCTTCAAAAAGAATCAACCTAAAATAACTCTCCAGTAAAAAATGGCAGCTAATCTTGTGAGCGCTAAAGTTTCTGTTATTTACAGCAAGATCATAAAGACTTCACCCAAGTCTTCCCAAAGGTTCTACTTGGCACAAACACTAATTAAAACATAAAACCACATATAACCAGAGGCTAGATGAATTATTTATTACTAAACAGGAACAAAAAGTAAGAAACAAAAATAAAGTTGGGTTGCCTCCCAACAAGCGCTATCGTTTAACGCCCCTAGCTAGGCATGATGATGACAATGATGCTCACATAAAAGATAAGAATTGAAATATAAAGAGATCATCATGAAGAATATGACTAGCACATTTAAGTCTAACCCACTTCCTATGCATAGGGATTTTGTGAGCAAACAACTTATGGGAACAATAATCATCTAGCATAGGAAGGCAAAACAAGCATAACTTCAAAATTTTAAGCACATAGAGAGGAAACTTGATATTATTGCAATTCCTACAAGCATATGTTCCTCCCTCATAATAATTTTCAGTAGCATCATGAATGAATTCAACAATATAACCAGCACCTAAATCATTCTTTTCATGATCTACAAGCATAGATTTTTTATTACTCTCCACATAAGCAAATTTCTTCTCATGAATAATAGTGGGAGCAAACTCAACAAAATAACTATCATGCGAGGCATAATCCAATTGAAAACTAAAATCATGATTAGCATACAAGTCATCACAATAATCATCATAGATAGCAACTTTATTCTCATAATCAATTGGAACCTCTTCCGAAATAGTGGATTCATCAGTAAATAAAGTCATGACCTCTCCAAATCCACTTTCATAAATCTTATAAGATTTAACACCCTCCAAAATAGTGGGATCATTACTTCCTAAATTTGACACTCTTCCAAACCCACTTTCATCAATATAATCATCATAAATATGAGGCATGATTTCATCATAATAAATATTCTCATCAAAACTTGGGGGACAAAAAATATCATATTCATCAAACATAGCATCCCCAAGCTTGTGGCTTTGGATATCATTAGCATCATGGGTATTCAAAGAATTCACACTAATAACATTGCAATCATGCTCATCATTCAAAGATTTAGTGCCAAACATTTTATAGATTTCTTCTTCTAGCACTTGAGCACAATTTTCCTTACCATCATTCTCACGAAAGATATTAAAAAGATGAAGCGTATGAGACAAACTCAATTCCATTTTTTTGTAGTTTTCTTTTATAAACTAGTGATAAAACAAGAAACAAAAAGATTTGATTGCAAGATTTAAAGATATACCTTCAAGCACTCACCTCCCCGGCAACGGCGCTAGAAAAGAGCTTGATGTCTACTACACAACCTTCTTCTTGTAGACGTTATTGGGCCTCCAAGTGCAGAGGTTTGTAGGACAGTAGCAAATTTCCCTCAAGTGGATGACCTAAGGTTTATCAATCCGTGGGAGGCATAGGATGAAGATGGTCTCTCTCAAACAACCCTGCAACCAAATAACAAAGAGTCTCTTGTGTCCCCAACACACCCAATACAATGGTAAATTGTATAGGTGCACTAGTTCGGCGAAGAGATGGTGATACAAGTGCAATATGGATAGTAGATAAAGGTATTTGTAATCTGAAATTATAAAAACAGCAAGGTAACTAATGATAAAAGTGAGCATAAACGGTATTGCAATGGTGGTAAACAAGGCCTAAGGTTCATACTTTCACCAGTGCAAGTTCTCTCAACAATAATAACATAATTGGATCACATAACTATCCCTCAACATGCAACAAAGAGTCACTCCAAAGTCACTAATAGCGGAGAACAAACGAAGAGATTATGGTAGGGTATGAAACCACCTCAAAGTTATCCTTTCTGTTCTATCTATTCAAGAGTCTGTAGTAAAATAACATGAAGCTATTCTTTCTGTTCAATCTATCATAGAGTTCATACTAGAATAACACCTTAAGACACAAATCAACCAAAACCCTAATGTCACCTAGATACTCCATTGTAACCTCAAGTATCCGTGGGCATGATTATAAGATATGCATCACACAATCTCAGATTCATCTATTCAACCAACACAAAGTACTTCAAAGAGTGCCCCAAAGTTTCTACCGGAGAGTCAAGACGAAAACGTGTGCCAACCCCTATGCATAGATTCCCAAGGTTACGGAACCCGCAAGTTGATCACCAAAACATACATCAAGTTGATCACGTGAATATCCCATTGTCACCACAGATAAGCACGACAAGACATACATCAAGTGTTCTCTAATCCTTAAAGACTCAATCCGATAAGATAACTTCATAGGGAAAACTCAGTCCATTACAAGAGAGTAGAGGGAGGGGGGAGAGACATCATAAGATCCAACTATAATAGCAAAGCTTGCAATACATCAAGATCGTGCCATAGAGAGAACATGAGAGAGAGAGAGAGAGATCAAACACATAGCTACTGGTACATACCCTCAGCCCAAAGGGTGAACTACTCCCTCCTCGTCATGGAGAGCGCCGGGATGATGAAGATGGCCACCGATGATGGGTTCCCCCTCCGGCAGGGTGCCGGAAAGGGCTCCCGAAAGGTTTTTGGTGGCTACAGCGGCTTGCGGCGGCGGAACTCCTGATCTATCTTCGTCTTTGATGTTTTTAGGGTATATGGGAATATATAGGCGAAAGAAGTCGGTCGGGGGACGCTCGAGGGGCCCATGAGACAGGGCGCGCACCCAGTAGGGGGGGGGGGGCGCCCCCACCCTCATGGCCACCTCGACGCTTTCCTTGACTTCAACTCAAGTCTCCTGGAACACATCCGTTCCAAAAATAACGCTCCCGAAGGTTTCATTCCGTTTGGACTTCGTTTGATATTCCTTTTCTTCGAAACACTAAAATAGGCAAGAAAACAACAATATGGGCTGGGCCTCCGGTTAATAGGTTAGTCCCAAAAATAATATAAAAGTGTATAATAAAGCCCATAAACATTCAAAACAGATAATAAAATAGCATGAATGCTTCATAAATTATAGATACGTTGGAGACGTATCAATGATGCATTACATAACGAGTAAAGATACTTGCCGGTAACGAGATCGAACTAGGTATTGAGATACCGATGATCAAATCTCGGGCAAGTAACATACCGATGACAAAGGGAACAACGTATATTGTTATGCGGTTCGACCGATAAAGATCTTCGTAGAATATGTAGGAGCCAATATGGGCATCCAGGTTCCGCTATTGGTTATTGAGTAGAGAAGTGTCTCGGTCATGTCTACATAGTGCTCGAACCCGTAGGGTCCACACGCTTAACGTTCATTGACGATATAGTATTATATGAGTTATGTATGTTGGTGACCGAATGTTGTTCGTAGTCCCGGATATGATCATGGACACGACAAGGAACTCCGGAATGGTCCAAGATAAATATTGATATATGAGATAATAGTGTTTGGTCTCCAGAAGGATTCCGGAATTCACCGAAAGGGGTTCCGGATGTTTCCCGAAATGTTTGGGTACGAGAACACTTTATTTGGGCCAAAGGGGAAAGCCCACAAGGTTTTTGGAAAGCGCAAAAGGAAGTTTTGCAGAGTCCAGGGGCCAGACGCCATGGTCCCTGGCGTCTGGGTCCAGACGCCGGGAACCCTGGCGTCTGGCCCTGGAGTCTGAGAAGGACTCTTGCCTTTCGGGTGAAACTGACTTTGTGGAGGCTTTTACTCCAAGTTTCGAACCCAAGGCTCAACATATAAATAGAGGGGCAGGGCTAGCACCAAATACACATCAAGAAACACCAAGCCGTGTGCCGGCAACCCTGTCCCCTCTAGTTTATCCTCCGTCATAGTTTCCGTAGTGCTTAGGCGAAGCCCTGCGGAGATTGTTCTTCACCAACACCGTCACCATGCCATCGTGCTGCTGGAACTCATCTACTACTTCACCCGTCTTGCTGGATCGAGAAGGCAAGGACGTCATCAAGCTGAACGTGTGCTGAACGCGGAGGTGCCGTACGTTCGGTACTTGATCAAAGCGGATCATGAAGGTGTACGACTACATCAACCGCGTTGATAAATGCTTCCGCTTAGCGATCTTCAAGGGTATGAAGATACACTCTCCCCTCTCGTTGCTATGCATCACCATGATCTTGCATGTGCATAGGATTTTTTTTGAAATTACTACGTTCCCCAACAGTGGCATTCGAGCCAGGTTTTATGCGTAGATGTTATATGCACGAGTAGAACACAAGTGAGTTGTGGGCGATACAAGTCATACTTCTTACCAGCATGTCATACTTTGGTTCGGCGGTATTGTTGGATGAAGCGGCCTGGACCGACATTACACGTACACTTACGGAGACTAGTTCTACCGACGTGCTTTGCACATAGGTGGCTGGAGGGTGTCAGTTTGTCCAACTTTAGTTGAACCGAGTGTGGCTATGCTCGGTCCTTGAGAAGGTTAAAACAACACTAACTTGACGAACTATCATTGTGGTTTTGATGCGTAGGTAAGAACGGTTCTTACTCAGCCCGTAGCAGCCACATAAAACTTGCAACAACAAAGTAGAGGACATCTAACTTGTTTTTGCAGGGCATGATGTGATGTGATATGGTCAAGACGTGATGCTCTATTTTATTCTATGAGATGATCATGTTTTGTAACCAAGTTATCGGCAACTGGCAGGAGCCATACGGTTGTCGCTTTATTGTATGCAATGCAATCGCCCTGTAATTGCTTTACTTTATCACTAAGCGGTAGCGATAGTCATAGAAGCAATAGGTGGCGAAACAACAATGATGTTACAATGGAGATCAAGGTGTCGCGCCAGTGATGATGGTAATCATGACGGTGCTTCGGAGATGGTGATCACAAGCACAAGATGATGATGGCCATATCATATCACTTATAATTGATTGCATGTGATGTTTATACTTTATGCATCTTATTTTGCTTTGATTGACGGTAGCATTATAAGATGATCTCTCACTAAATTTCAAGGTATAAGTGTTCTCCCTGAGTATGCACCATTGCAAAAGTTCTTCATGCTGAGACACCACGTGATGATCGGGTGTGATAGGCTCTACGTTCAAATACAACGGGTGCAAAACAGTTGCACACGCGGAATACTCAGGTTAAATTTGACGAAACTAGCATATACAGATATGGCCTCGGAACACTGAGACCGAAAGGTCGATCGTGAATCATATAGTAGATATGATCAACATAGTGATGTTCACCATTGAAAACTACTACATCTCACGTGATGATCAGACATGGTTTAGTTGATTTGGATCACGTGATCACTTAGATGATTAGAGGGATGTCTATCTAAGTGGGAGTTCTTAAGTAATATGATTAATTGAACTTTAATTTATCATGAACTTAGTACCTGATAGTATTTTGCTTGTCTATGTTTGTTGTAGATAGATGGCTCATGCTGTTGTACCGTTGAATTTTAACGCATTCCTTGAGAAAGCTAAGTTGAAAGATGATGGTAGCAATTACACAGATTGGGTCCGTAACTTGAGGATTATCCTCATTGCTGCATAGAAGAATTACGTCCTGGAAGCACCGCTAGGTGCCAGGCCTGCTGCAGATGCAACTGACGACGTTAAGAATGTCTGGCAGAGCAAAGCTGATGACTACTCGATAGTTCAGTGTGCCATGCTTTACGGCTTAGAACCGGGACTTCAACGAAGTTTTGAACATCATGGAGCATATGAGATGTTTCAGGAGTTGAAGTTAATATTCCAAGCAAATTCCCGGATTGAGAGATATGAAGTCTCCAATAAGTTCTATAGCTGCAAGATGGAGGAGAATAGTTCTGTCAGTGAACATATACTCAACATGTCTGGGTATAATAATCACTTGATTCAACTGGGAGTTAATCTGCCTGATGATAGTGTTATTGACAGAATTATTCAATCACTGCCACCAAGCTACGAGAGCTTCGTGATGAACTATAATATGCAAGGGATGAACAAGACTATTCCCGAGCTATTCGCAATGCTAAAGGCTGCGGAGGTAGAAATCAAAAAGGAGCATCAAGTGTTGATGGTCAAACAAGACCACCGGTTTCAAGAAAAAGGGTAAAGGGAAGAAGAAAGGGAACTTCAAGAAGAACGGCAAACAAGTTGCTGCTCAAGAGAAGAAACCCAAGTCTGGACCTAAGCCTAAGACTGAGTACTTCTATTGCAAACAGACTGGTCACTGGAAGCGGAACTACCCCAAGTATTTGGCAGATAAGAAGGATGGCAAGGTGAACAAAGGTATATGTGATATACATGTTATTGATGTGTACCTTACTAATGCTCGCAGTAGCACCTAGGTATTTGATACTGGTTCTGTTGCTAATATTTGCAACTCGAAACAGGGACTACGGATTAAGCGAAGATTGGCTAAGGACGAGGTGACGATGCGCGCGGGAAATGGTTCCAAAGTCGATGTGATCGCGGTCGGCACGCTACCTCTACATCTACCTTCGGGATTAGTTTTAGACCTGAATAATTGTTATTTAGTGCCAGCGTTAAGCATGAACATTATATCTGGATCTTGTTTGATGCGAGACGGTTATTCATTTAAATCAGAGAATAATGGTTGTTCTATTTATATGAGTAATATCTTTTATGGTCATGCACCCTTGAAGAGTGGTCTATTTTTATTGAATCTCGATAGTAGTGATACACATATTAATAATATTGAAGCCAAAAGATGCAGAGTTGATAATGATAGTGCAACTTATTTGTGGCACTGCCGTCTGGGTCATATTGGTGTAGAGCGCATGAAGAAACTCCATACTGATGGACTTCTGGAATCACTTGATTATGAATCACTTGGTACTTGCGAACCGTGCCTCATGGGCAAGATGACTAAAACGCCGTTCTCCGGAACTATGGAGCGAGCAACAGATTTATTGGAAATCATACATACTGATGTATGTGGTCCAATGAACATTGAGGCTCGCGGCGGGTATCGTTATTTTCTCACCTTCACAGATGATTTGAGTAGATATGGGTATATCTACTTAATGAAACATAAGTCTGAAACATTTGAAAAGTTCAAGAATTTCAGAGTGAAGTGGAAAATCATCGTAACAAGAAAATAAAGTTTCTACAATCTGATCGTGGAGGAGAATATTTGAGTTATGAGTTTGGTCTACATTTGAAACAATGCGGAATAGTTTCGCAACTCACGCCACCTGGAACACCACAACGTAATGGTGTGTCCGAACGTCGTAATCATACTTTACTAGATATGGTGCGATCTATGATGTCTCTTACTGATTTACCGCTATCATTTTGGGGTTATGCTTTAGAGACCTCTGCATTCACGTTAAATAGGGCACCATCAAAATCCGTTGAGACGACGCCTTATGAACTGTGGTTTGGCAAGAAACCAAAGTTGTCATTTCTTAAAGTTCGGGGCTGCGATGCTTATGTGAAAAAACTTCAACCTGATAAGCTCGAACCCAAATCAGAGAAATGTGTCTTCATAGGATATCCAAAGGAGACTATTGGGTACACCTTCTATCACAGATCTGAAGGCAAGACTTTTGTTGCTAAATTTGGATCCTTTCTAGAGAAGGAGTTTCTCTTGAAAGAAGTGAGTGGGAGGAAAGTAGAACTTGATGAGGTAACTGTACCTTCTCCCTTATTGGAAGTAGATCATCATAAAACCGGTTCCTGTGACGACTACACCAATTAGTGAGGAAGCTAATGATATTGATCATGAAACTTCAGATCAAGTTACTACCGAACCTCGTAGGTCAACCAGAGTAAGATCCGCACCAGAGTGGTACGATAATCCTATTCTCGAGGTCATGTTACTTGACCATGGTGAACCTACGAACTTGAGGAAGCGATGATGAGCCCAGATTACGCAAAATGGATTGAGGCCATGAAATCTGAGATGGGATCCATGTATGAGAACAAAGTATGGACTTTGGTTAACTTGCCCGATGATCGGCAAGCCATCAAAAATAAATGGATCTTCAAGAAGAAGACTGACGCTGATGGTAATGTTACTGTCTACAAAGCTCGACTTGTTGCGAAAGGTTTTTGACAAGTTCAAGGGGTTGACTACTGTCACGCCCAATATGCGACCCTATCCAAAAGGAACTCGAAGGTCCCACCAAGGATAGACCCGCATATTGAAATGCTTTTGCAAGGTGGATATCATTACATCAACATTACATAATAGATGGGGATACATACATAAGGCATACAATGCCACACGAATACAACATCACAATACATAAGAGCATCATCCGACTACGGATGAAACAAAAACATAAACTCAAACGACATCCACCCTGCTAGCTCAGGCTGCCGACCTGGAACCTATCCCCAGATTGAAGAAGAAGCAGAAGAAGAACTCCAAAACAAATAACACCGCTCTCGCGTCATGATCATCGCATAACCTGTACCTGCAACTGTTGTTGTAGTAATTTGTGAGCCACGAGGACTCAGCAATCCCATTACCATGGGTATCAAGACTAGCAAAGCTTAAAGGGAAAGGAAGGGGTAAAGTGGTGAGGTTGCAGCAGCGACTAAGCATATATGGTGGCTAACATACGCAAATAAGAGCGAGAAGAGAGCAAAAGGAACGGTCGTGAAGCTAGCAATGATCAAGAAGTGATCCTGAACTCCTACTTACGTCAAACATAACCCAAAACCGTGTTCACTTCCCGGACTCCGCCGAAAAGAGACCATCACGGCTACACACACGGGTGATGCATTTTAATTCGGATCTGGTGTCAAGTTATCTACAACCGGACATTAACAAATTCCCATCTGCCCATAACCGCGGGCACGGCTTTCGAAAGTTTAAACCCTGCAGGGGTGTCCCAACTTAGCCCATGATAAGCTCTCGCGATCAACGAAGGATATACCTTGTCCCAGGAAGACCCGATCAGACTCGGAATCCCGGTTTACAAGACATTTCGACAATGGTAAAACAAGACCAGCAAAGCCGCCCGGATGTGCTGACAAATCCCGATAGGAGCTGCACATATCTCGTTCTCAAGGCACACCGGATAAGCGAAGCGTACAGGAACCGACGAATCCAAGTTGCCAAGGAATGGTCCCGCACGGTGCTCTAGTTTGGACCAACACTTGGAGGAGCACTGGCCCGGGGGGGGGGGGGGTAAATAAAGATGACCCTCGGGCTCCGGAAACCCAAGGGAAAAAGGGCTAGGTGAGGCAAATGGTAAAACCAAGGTTGGGCCTTGCTGGAGGAGTTTATTCAAAGCGAACTGTCAAGGGGGTCCCATAAATCACCCAACCGCGTAAGGAACACAAAATCCGGGAACATAACACCGGTATGACGGAAACTAGGGCGGCAAGAGTGGAACAAATCACCAGGCATAAGGCCGAGTCTTCCACCCTTTACCAAGTATATAGATGCATTAATTAAAATAAGAGATATTGTGATATCCCAACATAATCCTGTCCACAATGGAGCAATCTTCAACTTCACCTGCAACTAACAACGCTATAAGAGGGGCTGAGCAAAAGCGGTAACATAGCCAAGCAACGGTTTGCTAGGAAGGGTGTCAAAGGTTAGAGGTTCATGGCAATTTGGGAGGCTTGAAGAACAAGTGATAGGTAGCACAGCATAGCGATAGAACGAAGCAACTAGCATAGCAATGATAGTAATGAGATCCAAGGTAGCGGTCATCTTGCCTGAAATCCCGCCAGGATGAAGAACGAGTCCATGAAGAAGACGAACGGGAGTAGTCGAACGAATTCTCACAATCGCAACATTACCGGAACTAAGAAGCAACACCGGAAAGAAACAAACAACATGGTAAACAACCATCACATAAACATGGCATGATGCACAATCAAGTATGATGCATGTCCGGTTTAATGAGGCATGGCATGGAAAATGCAACCAAACAATACTACAAGTTAAGTGGAGATCAATATGCAACGAGTTGCATATTGACAAAACACCACATGGACATATTTAGTTTAATCTCATTTAAGCTACCAAACAATATTAAATGTTGTTAAACATGGCAAGAGGTGAAACATAAGTAAACTAACTATCTAGGCAAGATTAAATGAGGCCGAAAACAACAAACAACAATTCCGGAAAATCCTCATGTGCATATTTTTGATTTGGTACTGTTCTGCCCTAAACACAATTTTAATGTTGTTAAACAGGAAAATAAAGTGGACCATGTTAAACTAGGCATTTTTCCTCCCCATTTACATATAAAGTTTATTTAAAACATGTGACACCCCAAAAATTTGGCCTTGTTTTATTAAGTTAAACTTTTGCCAGGAATTAAAACTTTGGATTTCTGAGCTCCATTTTAATTTTTCATTTCCTTCCCTGTTGTGATGAGTTTTTCCCAAAGAGAAAACTTTTCAAATATGTTATTGGACTTGTTTAACCTCTCAAGAAAATTTTCTTTTTTTTCTTTCAGTGTAACAAATTTACTAATTTAATTGCTTGATCTTTATTTTCTTGAAAATGGTTTTTTCAGGGTTAAATGGCCATATTTGAACTACAACCATTTGATAGATTCACTTAAAATTTCCACAAAAATTTGGAGATGTCATGTGATGTTTTTAAATCACTTTTATGCAAAAATATATTTCATTCACTAAATATTTTGAGCCCTACTCTCAATTTTTCTTCTCTGGTCCAGAGTGCATTTTGCACTACAACCTATTTAAGTATTCATTTAAAACTTCTACCAAAATTAAGGGAGGTCAGTAGGAGCCTGTTATCCCTCTTGTGCAAAAACCTAATTATGTTCTTTGAAAAATTTGAGTGAATCAACCTCATTTCCATTCTGGACCAACTTGAGGATTTGTACAGCAACCACCATTTTAGTTGCTCCTATACCCTTAACTATTTCTCCTACTTGTAGTCCCCCATGTTAAACCCTTAAGTCCAGGAGCATGCACCATTTAGATCATTTTTGGTTCATGGAATAATGTCATTTATTTCCTGTCCAGAATTGAAGTTTTGTAAAACTTGCACTAACAAGTTTCTTCTTTTGTCCAACTAACATCACCACTCTCTCTTTCATCCACAGAGACACTGATCTGGAGATTTTAGCCACTCCAAGAAATGCCTAAGTGCCCTTGGCATTTTGTCAAACACCTGGTATGCATGGCCAGTTTTGACATGTTTTTGTCTTTGCATTGTGACCTTGCACCTCTGATCAAACCAGCATGTCCACTAGACTCCCCGTTCCTCCTAACCTAGGTCTGTTAATTGCCAGTCTCAACCAAGCTCTGTAGCATGCTCTGGCATTTTGTCGAGCACACCCAGTGCGTGCACTGGACGCGCCCAGAGCGCGCGTATTGCAGCCGCGCGCCCGAGCCGACACGCTGGCCCCCACGGCTTTGGCCCGCTCTGCAGAACCTTGCCGCGCACTCCCTTTCTCTCCGCTACACGCCAAGCAGCCCCCGCCGCGCCCGGCAGGCCAAGCGCTAGCCGCCGCCGCCGCCCAACAGCCCTGCGCCGTTCAGCGCCGCCCAAGCCTCGCCCGCTCGCCACCTGGCCCTTGGAGCAGTGCGAGCTCATCCGCAAGCGTGTCTGCTAGCCCTCGTCGCCGCCACGTCGCCCTAGCTACAGAACGTCGGTTCGCCGGAGAGCTTATCCACGGCCGCCGCGGAACCGCCTTGCCACGCTATAAAAGGGAAGCCCCGAGCGTCTCCAAGCCCTCAGGTAGCCTCATGCCGTCTCACTAGCGCCCCCATCGTCACCAATTGGAAGGGAGCAGGTCTTCTTCAACCTCTCCGGTCAGTTCGGCCACCGCCGCCTCCCGGCTCCATTCGGCGCAACCAGAGCTTCCCCCTCTCCGTTCTCTTCACCAGGAACCATCTCATCCTCCCGTGAACTCGTTCCCCTGCTTGATTTTGATCGGGAGCCATCGCCACCACAAACTCACTTTGTCACCGAAGCTTCCCTCCGCCGCGGAGCTCGCCGCCGGCGATTTACTCCTTCCCCAGCAACCCCTCGACCACCGGGAGAAACGCCCCAGCCGTGCGGATCCATCCCCACCCTCGGGGGCCCGCGAGGAACAGCCAAACGCCGGCGACGATCGCCGGAGCCCCGCTCCGCTCGGGCAGAGGAGGGAGACGACGCACGGCGACTGGTCAAACCTGACCAGTGGGCCCCTGGACCCACTGTCAGCGACCCCGCGCCGTCCACGCTGGAGTAAGTGGAGGCGTCATACCCGTAATACGTCTTCTCTGCGCGAAAGCGTAATCTCTTCAAAACGTTTTCTTTTCTGTTTTAATTTAAAAACAGATATTGACCAGAACTTTGACTAGCTATAACTTTTTAAATATAAGTCCAAATGAGTTGATTCTTTTTCCTACCTTCTTCAAATTTGATCTAGTTTATTTTAAGATTTATTTAAAAAATTTCAAACAACTTTTTGGTTCTGTTTTTGAAATATGTGTTAATTCAAATATATTTTCAAATAGGATTTTGGGGAAAGAGAAGAAAACTTTCAAAAGTTTGGAGAGCACCCTGCCTTTCCACACATTGAAGGCAAGCATTCTGAACCCCGGCATAATATTTTTGGAGTAATCATTGATGCATTTATAACACCACCGCATTTCGAAGGACTTGTTATTTCATGTGATATGATCATATGCATGGGTGCATGTTATTGATTTCCATGCTGTTGGAAATGAACACACTTGTGATGATAATCATCCTCATGTGCCTTGCATGCATACCGGTAGGAACCGGGAAAAACCTCTGCCTTGGGTAGGCATGAGTTTGTCGCCGGTCACCGTCGGGACGGTTATGTCTGGTATGGCATGGTAAGATGATATGAGTGTTGATTGTATTGGTTGAAATATATTCGTTATACTAATCATGCAGGGAATACTTGAACCTCCTGAGTCGACCGTAGATCGAGTCTTGTTCCAGTAACCCCCATACTTGTTTCGTACTACCACTCGTCTCTACAGCAAGTGGAGTACGGTTCAGTAAGTTGTCAACCTCTTTCTAGCACACACCGTACAGAGAGGCCATGGTGGAAGATACTGGTTGTAACTGGTAGGCAGGCCACCTGGTCCGGGAGCATGGGTGTTTCCGGTTGGGACCGAGAGGGGAGGCCACCCCTTAGAGCGCGCGATATAAATTTGATCCCATGCTACGCGAGGTTGTAGCCTCCCCACTTAGAGTTTGCTTAACAGGTGTCGTGGGTGATTCCAGACACGTGTGTGATAAGCTGGTGTGTGCAAGTTAGGTGTGTTTTCAACAAAAAGACCGTAGATGGAATTAGTCCCGATGGACTAAAGAAATCCGTTACTCGTGGGTAAAGAGTACACCCTCTGCAGAGAATAAACCTATTCGAATAGCCGTGTCCATGGTTAAGGATTACAGTCTGGGATGTGTCAAGTATCGGTCTTAGTGTCGGTCTTCGGAGGTGAAACTATTAATCCAGAAATGGAATTAGTACTTGTGACTGGTGATAGCTATGATTATAATTATTGACTAACCCATGATATTATTGTTATTATCGTGTATCTCTGGGATGGTTCTACTTCCGGGATATTCACTTTGATTGTTTCTTTTAAAGCCCTTTATGAGGCGTCGCCCAGACGCCCGACTGTGGCATTTCTTTTAAAGCCCTTTATGAGGCGTCGCCCAGACGCCCGACTGTGGCATTTCTTTTAAAGCCCTTTATGTGGCGTCGCTCAGACGCCCGACTGTGGCATTTCTTTTAAAGCCCTTTATGTGGCGTCGCTCAGACGCCCGACTGTGGCATTACTTGTTATTTATTTCATAAATTTCTTTTATACTATCAGGTTATTGCAATTTTATAAATAGCTTGCTTGCACGCATCCGAGAGTTACTTATCTTTTGTGGCCGACGTCATGAGCATAAAATATTTTTCAGCACATCATTGTTATATTATACCTGTGTTCATAATGTTTGCGAGTACATTCAAAGTACTCACTGGCTTGTCCCTGGCTATTGTCTTGGCCAGATTTTCTTGCACGGAGAGGAGCGACGCGATGCCAGCCCCGGAACCCACGCAATGGAGATAGCAGCCTCGCGAAGATAGGAATTTAACCTGGTCAGCTGTTCCCGTGGGGAATGGAGTCCCATAGACACAGATGTTTCACAACCCGCTTCCGCCATCAACCACTAGAAACCATTGGTTGTACCCACAGGCCAGAATGGTCTTGTACTACATATTCTGTATTTTGCTTGGAATTTCTGTATCAAGTTGGAGCCTCATCAGCTAACAGTAATCCTGGGGCTGATGAGCACGACAGTCTTTTCTGGAAATTTATTACCCGGAAAACCGGTCGTGACAGACTTGGTATCAGAGCCAGGCTGACCATTGGCTAATCCTATCCTAGCCAGGTCAATAAACTTAGGCAAACCAACCCACCAGACCTTAACCAAACCCCAGCCAAGCTTCTCGTGCAAGATAGCCACACAGTGACCCAACACCTTTTGGCAGTCGGTGCCCAACCTATCAACCTAACCTGTCACTCATGCGCCAGTGACCGGCCCCTAAATAGTCTTTTCTCGCAAGCGTGCGAAGGAAGATTCCGTCCCCTTTTCCTATAAAAAGGGGCACGCTAGCCTCAACCCAGCACACACAGCCGCTACCCCCAAACCGAGCCACAATGCCTGGACCTATAGTGCACAACGAAACCACAGCAACCAACCTTGGAGGTTTTGTGACCATCCTCGCAAACCTCACCCGTCGTGCCTACGCGTTAGAGGAGCCACCAGAATATGTTGTGTATCAAGGACCCATGAGCGGTGAAGACCGCCAATTCTGGGCCACTGTGCACATTTACGGTAGGAGTCTAGCACCCGAGCGCCCCTACCGGTTCACCGGAAGAACAACTTCCTTTGAGCCACAAGCCATCCAGCTAGCCGCTCGAGAGGCTATAGTTCATCTCAGGCACTTGTCGCCCAGAGTTAACTGTCGCTCGTTCCACTACTACCCCAGACGAGAAGGGTATGGTAGACCACCCCAAGTCGCCAATGGAGACCACGAGACGGACCCCGCATTGTTGCACCTAGTGCGCTATGTAAGTGCACTAGAGGCACTGTTCGACCAGATCACTATTGATCTAATAGCAGCTCGTGGAGAGCTGGTTCGTCGAGCCCCGGCGAGAGAAGAAAACGAGCCCAACACCAACAACCCAGTCGTGCTGTTTGGACAACCAATCGAGACCCCGAGATCTGCCCCAGCCATCGGCCAAGGTGCTGCGATAACCCCAGAAGTGCTTCGTCGCATATTGGGAGCACACTCCAACGGGGTTGTGGCCAACAATCCCCGCAATGGTCATTCTCACTACCCCGACCCTGCAGTTCCTCCGCCATCTCCGACTAATCCCGGCAGAGAGACACGTGGAGAAGCCTCGACATCCACCAGGCACGCCCGTTTAGACATAAACGAGGTAGACTGAGCCGTATGAGTAGTACCAAGTTTCAATGTATCCTCGCTTTGTAATCATGCGACCGCGTATATTAACGCAGCCTGTCTTTGTGCCTCTGTTTTAATAATAGCCTTGCATGTTTGGTCAGCGCATAGCTGCATATTCTTCCGGGCACAACTACCAAAACCAGCCCGACAACAACCACAGTAACACATCTCTTTATGAGATATGTGTATCTCTGACACTGACCTGACCTTTGGAGCCAAGCTGGCAAATTTATTACTTTTCACCACGGTAAAACGATCCGGCTCCATTGCTATATAAAGGCCACCTTGTGACCTTACCCAGCAACCCTCACTTTGCGCACAACACTCACGCTTCTTCCTGTCATGCCGAACCCCAGCATTCATCTGAGAACCCCAGATGCAACCCCAGGTAGCTTTGTCAAATTATTGTGGGATTTTACCCGCAGTACCATGGGTTCTACCCAGCCACCCCAGTACGAGCTGTTCAAATCAAGGATCACCCCATCCACCTCGGAATATTGGGCAGCAGTACACATTCCTCCTGTAGACCCCAACCAAGATCCAATAGAAGTTTCCTTCGTGGGGAAATCTATGCCAACCCCACACTTGGCCATAGAAGCTGCTGCGAAAGAAGCGATTGCTCGTCTTCGATCCGCAGTACCCTATGCCCGCGAACGAGGATATTATTACTTTCCGAGTCGTGCAGCACCCGGAGAAATAACGTCTTTTCCCGGTGGGCGGATTGAGAGAGACCCAGTTCTGGCCAACCTTATCCAGTACATCATTGCTCAAGAGCATTTAAACCAGCGAGTGATGGATTATCTCCAGAGCCTCGCAGATTTAAATCCTCAGGTTGCCATCGGCAGACCACTGAGACCCGACACGGAGAGACGCATACATCGACTGGTCAATCCACTGCCTCCAATTGAAGAAGAATGTATTCCTTTACCAGAGACATTTTATCAGGACCCCGCCCAGTTACCATTTTCATTTTAGACGTCACTACTGTATTTGTTCTATGCATCATATATTTATGTGTGTGACTTATGTGTAATACCCTGAGTTTGTACGGCGAGTCAATTATTTGGCTTCTGCTCATGTGTGTAATTTTGTTGTGGTTTACGCTCCTTTAAAGTAGCTGTTTTCCCCTCGCGAAACCCTAGAGTGAGATTTTCTTTTCCCTGAGTTGCTACATCTACACTTTCTCACGACGTGGATTATTTAATTTCACTCAGCACCACGAGCAGACTCACAACCATAATCATTCAGACACATACACTGTTTGCAAAACTTTGCAACGGTGTTACATCCAGCTAATCACCCCCTAACAACAGTTAGCACCCGGCATACTTCATCTACTCCTCATGATCACCACCACCGCGGAGAGCCAACACCCGAGCCGCAGCATCGCGATACTCGTCGAAGATCATCGCGCACAGGAGCACAGAGAGCCCCAGCAGCGTCGCCAGCCCTCCGCATATCAGGATCACAAACCAGTCCGGCATCGCCTCCGCCATTAGAGCCTCGACCGAGCTTCTGTAAGCAGTAACGGAGAAATAAGGAGGAGGAGAAGTGAGGCCAGGTGTAAGGAGGAAGAGAGAGGCACCCCGGCCGTTTTTATAGCTCGAGCTCGGTGTACGGTGGGCGAAGTCCACCAACGCCGCTCGTCGCCGATCGCCGGTGTTCGGAGTCGAATCCACGAGCAGTGCCGATAGCGCACTGGCCCGCGAGGTGAGTGCACGCTGCACCAGCAGCTAGCACGCCGCGCACTACCACGGTACGGCCTAGATGCCCTACACACTAGGCGTCGCCGGTGGAGAAAGCGCGCGGGAGAGAGGAGGAAGATAGGTCCAGAGGGAGAAGAAGAGGAGACTGACAGTGGACCCCGGGTCCACCTGTCAGCCAGAGAGAGCACTATGCTCTCGGGTGCGATCAGCGTATATCTAAATTTAGGAGTTATCCTAAATTTATATCCAGCGTAGAAATCGCCCGTTTTTGTCTCGGACCGTAGACTTTTCCGCGCAGCACCAGTTTTCACACGGTGGTTTTTCACCACTTATTGCCCTCTCACTATAGCTACATCTTTATTGCGTAAATATTCTCTTAACACCACTTTTAGCAAATCTCGAGGACGAGATTTTTCTTAAGGGGGATAGTATTGTGACACCCCAAAAATTTGGCCTTGTTTTATTAAATTAATTTTTTCCAGGAATTAAAACTTTGGATTTCTGAGCTCCATTTTGATTTTTTAAATCATTTCCTTCCCTGTTATGATGAGTTTTTCCCAAAGAGAAAACTTTTCAAATATGTTATTGGACTTGTTTAACCTCTCAAGAAAAACTTTCCTTTTTATCAGTGTAACTAATTAACTAATTAATTGCTTGATCTTTATTTTCTTGAAAATGGTTTTTTCAGGGTTAAATGGCCATATTTGAACTACAACCATTTGATAGATTCACTTAAAATTTCCACAAAAATTTGGAGATGTCATGTGATGTTTTTAAATCACTTTTATGCAAAAATATATTTCATTCACTAAATATTTTGAGCCCTACTCTCAATTTTTCTTCTCTGGTCCAGAGTGCATTTTGCACTACAACCTATTTAATATTCATTTAAAACTTCTACCAAAATTAAGGGAGGTCAGTAGGAGCCTATTATCCCTCTTTGTGCAAAAACCTAATTATGTTCTTTGAAAAATTTGAGTGAATCAACCTCATTTCCATTCTGGACCAACTTGAGGATTTGTACAGCAACCACCATTTTAGTTGCTCCTATACCCTTAACTATTTCTCCTACTTGTAGTCCCCCATGTTAAACCCTTAAGTCCAGGAGCATGCACCATTTAGATCATTTTTGGTTCATGGAATAATGTCATTTATTTCCTGTCCAGAATTGAAGTTTTGTAAAACTTGCACTAACAAGTTTCTTCTTTTGTCCAACTAACATCACCACTCTCTCTTTCATCCACAGAGACACTGATCTGGAGATTTTAGCCACTCCAAGAAATGCCTAAGTGCCCTTGGCATTTTGTCAAACACCTGGTATGCATGGCCAGTTTTGACATGTTTTTGTCTTTGCATTGTGACCTTGCACCTCTGATCAAACCAGCATGTCCACTAGACTCCCCGTTCCTCCTAACCTAGGTCTGTTAATTGCCAGTCTCAACCAAGCTCTGTAGCATGCTCTGGCATTTTGTCGAGCACACCCAGTGCGTGCACTGGACGCGCCCAGAGCGCGCGTATTGCAGCCGCGCGCCCGAGCCGACACGCTGGCCCCCACGGCTTTGGCCCGCTCTGCAGAACCTTGCCGCGCACTCCCTTTCTCTCCGCTACACGCCAAGCAGCCCCCGCCGCGCCCGGCAGGCCAAGCGCTAGCCGCCGCCGCCGCCCAACAGCCCTGCGCCGTTCAGCGCCGCCCAAGCCTCGCCCGCTCGCCACCTGGCCCTTGGAGCAGTGCGAGCTCATCCGCAAGCGTGTCTGCTAGCCCTCGTCGCCGCCACGTCGCCCTAGCTACAGAACGTCGGTTCGCCGGAGAGCTTATCCACGGCCGCCGCGGAACCGCCTTGCCACGCTATAAAAGGGAAGCCCCGAGCGTCTCCAAGCCCTCAGGTAGCCTCATGCCGTCTCACTAGCGCCCCCATCGTCACCAATTGGAAGGGAGCAGGTCTTCTTCAACCTCTCCGGTCAGTTCGGCCACCGCCGCCTCCCGGCTCCATTCGGCGCAACCAGAGCTTCCCCCTCTCCGTTCTCTTCACCAGGAACCATCTCATCCTCCCGTGAACTCGTTCCCCTGCTTGATTTTGATCGGGAGCCATCGCCACCACAAACTCACTTTGTCACCGAAGCTTCCCTCCGCCGCGGAGCTCGCCGCCGGCGATTTACTCCTTCCCCAGCAACCCCTCGACCACCGGGAGAAACGCCCCAGCCGTGCGGATCCATCCCCACCCTCGGGGGCCCGCGAGGAACAGCCAAACGCCGGCGACGATCGCCGGAGCCCCGCTCCGCTCGGGCAGAGGAGGGAGACGACGCACGGCGACTGGTCAAACCTGACCAGTGGGCCCCTGGACCCACTGTCAGCGACCCCGCGCCGTCCACGCTGGAGTAAGTGGAGGCGTCATACCCGTAATACGTCTTCTCTGCGCGAAAGCGTAATCTCTTCAAAACGTTTTCTTTTCTGTTTTAATTTAAAAACAGATATTGACCAGAACTTTGACTAGCTATAACTTTTTAAATATAAGTCCAAATGAGTTGATTCTTTTTCCTACCTTCTTCAAATTTGATCTAGTTTATTTTAAGATTTATTTAAAAAAATTTCAAACAACTTTTTGGTTCTGTTTTTGAAATATGTGTTAATTCAAATATATTTTCAAATAGGATTTTGGGGAAAGAGAAGAAAACTTTCAAAAGTTTGGAGAGCACCCTGCCTTTCCACACATTGAAGGCAAGCATTCTGAACCCCGGCATAATAATTTTTGGAGTAATCATTGATGCATTTATAACACCACCGCATTTCGAAGGACTTGTTATTTCATGTGATATGATCATATGCATGGGTGCATGTTATTGATTTCCATGCTGTTGGAAATGAACACACTTGTGATGATAATCATCCTCATGTGCCTTGCATGCATACCGGTAGGAACCGGGAAAACCTCTGCCTTGGGTAGGCATGAGTTTGTCGCCGGTCACCGTCGGGACGGTTATGTCCGGTATGGCATGGTAAGATATAATGAGTGTTGATTGTATTGGTTGAAATATATTCGTTATACTAATCATGCAGGGAATACTTGAACCTCCTGAGTCGACCGTAGATCGAGTCTTGTTCCAGTAACCCCCATACTTGTTTCGTACTACCACTCGTCTCTACAGCAAGTAGAGTACGGTTCAGTAAGTTGTCAACCTCTTTCTAGCACACACCGTACAGAGAGGCCATGGTGGAAGATACTGGTTGTAACTGGTAGGCAGGCCACCTGGTCCGGGAGCATGGGTGTTTCCGGTTGGGACCGAGAGGGGAGGCCACCCCTTAGAGCGCGCGATATAAATTTGATCCCATGCTACGCGAGGTTGTAGCCTCCCCACTTAGAGTTTGCTTAACAGGTGTCGTGGGTGATTCCAGACACGTGTGTGATAAGCTGGTGTGTGCAAGTTAGGTGTGTTTTCAACAAAAAGACCGTAGATGGAATTAGTCCCGATGGACTAAAGAAATCCGTTACTCGTGGGTAAAGAGTACACCCTCTGCAGAGAATAAACCTATTCGAATAGCCGTGTCCATGGTTAAGGATTACAGTCTGGGATGGGTCAAGTATCGGTCTTAGTGTCGGTCTTCGGAGGTGAAACTATTAATCCAGAAATGGAATTACTACTTGTGACTGGTGATAACTATGATTATTATTATTTGACTAACCCATGATATTATTGTTATTATCGTGTATCTCTGGGATGGTTCTACTCCGGGATATTCACTTTGATTGTTTCTTTTAAAGCCCTTTATGAGGCGTCGCCCAGACGCCCGACTGTGGCATTTCTTTTAAAGCCCTTTATGAGGCGTCGCTCAGACGCCCGACTGTGGCATTTCTTTTAAAGCCCTTTATGTGGCGTCGCTCAGACGCCCGACTGTGGCATTTCTTTTAAAGCCCTTTATGTGGCGTCACTCAGACGCCCGACTGTGGCATTTCTTTTAAAGCCCTTTATGTGGCGTCGCTCAGACGCCCGACTGTGGCATTACTTGTTATTTATTTCATAAATTTCTTTTATACTATCAGGTTATTGCAATTTTATAAATAGCTTGCTTGCACGCATCCGAGAGTTACTTATCTTTTGTGGCCGACGTCATGAGCATAAAATATTTTTCAGCACATCATTGTTATATTATACCTGTGTTCATAATGTTTGCGAGTACATTCAAAGTACTCACTGGCTTGTCCCTGGCTATTGTCTTGGCCAGATTTTCTTGCACGGATAGGAGCGACGCGATGCCAGCCCCGGAACCCACGCAATGGAGATAGCAGCCTCGCGAAGATAGGAATTTAACCTGGTCAGCTGTTCCCATGGGGAATGGAGTCCCATAGACACAGATGTTTCACAACCCGCTTCCGCCATCAACCACTAGAAACCATTGGTTGTACCCACAGGCCAGAATGGTCTTGTACTACATATTCTGTATTTTGCTTGGAATTTCTGTATCAAGTTGGAGCCTCATCAGCTAACAGTAATCCTGGGGCTGATGAGCACGACAGTCTTTTCTGGAAATTTATTACCCGGAAAACCGGTCGTGACAAAACAGAGTTACGGTTATTTAGTTATGAAATAAAGCATTTTAGCATGGCATTTGAGCAAATTTAATCAAACAACAATTTAAACATTTTAAACATGGATGAAAGTGGCATATTATTAATCTACACAAAATTCTAAGCATTTTACATGTTTAAATTATTTACATATGATGCACGGTTAATGAGTTCTTATATGCATGAACATGCAGGGGTTTTCTGTAAATCAGTAATACACTGGATAAAGTTAAAATCGCAACACGAAAAAAAACAGGAGCTGGGCCGAATCTGGCTGGCCCGAAAGTGCACAGGAGAGGGGGCGGGGCTGCTCACCCTGGGCCAAGGCCCGGTTCGGTGGTGAGGGAGGCCTGCAGGGGCGCGTTGGGCCTTGGGGAGGCGCTGGGCAGCTGGGCTGCGAGCGAAGCAGAGGAGGCCTCGCGCGGGTCGCAGGATGCAGGGGCGCGGTCAACGGGGCGAGCGGGCGATGAACTTGGCGACAGTGACGACGCGGGGACGGCCTGATCCGGGCAGCGGCTTGCGAGGGACTTGGCGGGGGGGGGGGGGGGTTCCGGCGACAAGGAGCGCAGGCACGCCGAGCTACATGGTGCAGGAGATGGATCCGGCGTGGCTCGCCGGCTCTGGCGCGGTAGGAGCTCCTGTAGAAAGGCAATACCGAGATGTTGAGAGGAGGGAGAGAAATACTGGGGAGGAAGAAGAAGCAGGGGAGGAAGGAGAGGGTTCCTGCGGGGGTCACCGACGGCAGGGCTCGCCGGAGCTGCGGGAGCTGATGCTGCTCATCGCCGGCAGGGACGGCTAGCTCGATCCGCTCGGGCTCTCACCAGCGGGACGCACGCGCGAGGGGGGCTGCGAGCTGGCAAGAGAGGTTAGGTGGTCACGGTCAAGAGGGAGGCAAAAACCCGAATGGTCTGGAACGGTCGGCGCGGGCAAGGCGATGAAGGCAAAAGGGAGAAACGGCAACGATGAATGAATGCAAGTTTTAAGAAAACGATGCCGATGCAATGCGAGTGATGACATGAGACGAGATGCATGACATGAACAAAATGCAACACAAAAGACAAAAACCCAACCACGAAGGAAAAATTATATCGCATCTCCGGAAAAGGCAAGAGTTGGAGTTACGAATATGGAAAGTTGTATCCGGGGCGTTACAACTACGATGAGAATTTCTCACCCGTAGCGATGCTTAAGTTTGTATGGATCATGTTAGCAATTGCCGCATTTTATGATTATGAAATATGGCAAATGGATGTCAGAACTGCATTCCTGAATGGATTTCTAGAAGAAGAGTTGTATATGATGCAACCTGAAGGTTTTGTTGATCCAAAAGGTGCTAACAAAGTGTGCAAGCTCCAGCGATCCATTTATGGACTGGTGCAAGCCTCTCGGAGTTGGAATAAACGCTTTGATAGTGTGATCAAAGCATATGGTTTTATACAGACTTATGGAGAAGTCTGTATTTACAAGAAAGTGAGTGGGAGCTCTGTAGCATTTCTGATATTGTATGTAGATGACATATTGTTGATTGGAAATGATATAGAATTTCTTGATAGCATAAAAGGATACTTGAATAAAAGTTTTTCAATGAAAGACCTTGGTGAAGCTGCTTATATGTTGAGCATCAAGATCTATAGAGATAGATCAAGACGCTTAATTGGACTTTCACAAAGCACATACCTTGGTAAAGTTTTGAAAAAATACAAAATGGATGAAGCAAAGAAAGGGTTCTTGCCTATATTACAAGGTGTGAAGTTGAGTCAGACTCAATGCCTGACCACCGCAGAAGATAGAGAGAAAAATGAAAGATGTTCCCTATGCTTCAACCATAGGCTCTATCATGTATGCAATGTTGTGTACCAAACCTGATGTATGCTTAGCAATAAGCTTAGCAGGGAGGTACCAAAGTAATCCAGGAGTGGATCACTGGACAACGGTCAAGAATATCCTGAAATACCTGAAAAGGACTAAGGATATGTTTCTCGTTTATGGAGGTGACAAAGAGCTAGTCATAAATGGTTATGTCGATGCAAGCTTTGACACTGATCCGGACGATTCTAAATCGCAAATCGGATACGTGTTTATATTGAACGGTGGAGCTGTCAGTTGGTGCAGTTCTAAACAAAGTGTCGTGGCGGGATCTGCATGTGAAGCGGAGTACATAGCTGCTTCAGAAGCGTCAAATGAAGGAGTCTGGATGAAGGAGTTCATATCCAATCTAGGTGTCATACCTAGTGCATCGGGTCCAATGAAAATCTTTTGTGACAATACTGGTGCAATTGCCTTGGCAAAGGAATCCAGATTTCACAAGAGAACTGTGACGCCCCCGATTTAATCGTACACTAATCATGCATGCAAATGTGTACGATCAAGATCAGGGACTCACGGGAAGATATCACAACACAACTCTAAAACATAAATAAGTCATACAAGCATCATAACACAAGCCAGGGGCCTCGAGGGCTCGAATACAAGTGCTCGATCATAGACGAGTCAGCGGAAGCAACAATATTTGAGTACAGACATAAGTTAAACAAGTTTGCCTTAAGAAGGCTAGCACAAACTGGGACACAGATCGAAAGAGGCGCAGGCCTCCTGCCTGGGATCCTCCTAAACTACTCATGGTCGTCGTCAGCGGGCTGCACGCAGTAGTAGGCACCTCCGGGGTAGTAGTAGTCGTCTGGCTCCAGGGCTCCAGCATCTGGTTGCGACAACCAGGTAGAAGGGAAAGGGGGAAAAGAGGGAGAAAAGCAACCGTGAGTACTCATCCAAAGTACTCGCAAGCAAGGAGCTACACTACATATGCATGGGTATATGTGTAAAGGGTCATATCGGTGGACTGAACTGCAGAATGCCAGAATAAAAGGGGGATAGCTAATCCTGTCGAAGACTACACTTCTGGCAGCCTCCGTCTTGCAGCATGTACAAGAGAGTAGACTAAAGTCCTCCAAATAGCATCTCCAAGTAACATCTCCAAGTAGCATCGCGTAGCATAATCCTACCCGGCGATCCTCTCCTCGTCGCCCTGTAGAAAAGCGATCACCGGGTTGTATCTGGCACTTGGAAGGGTGTGTTTTATTAAGTATCCGGTTCTAGTTGTCATAAGGTCAAGGTACAACTCCAAGTCGTCCTGTTACCGAAGATCATGGCTATTCGAATAGATTAACTTCCCTGCAGGGGTGCACCACATAACCCAACACGCTTGATCCCATTTGGCCGGACACACTTTCCTGGGTCATGCCCGGCCACGGAAGATCAACACGTCGCAGCCCCACCTAGGCAAAACAGAGAGGCCAGCACGCCGGTCTAAACCTAAGCGCACAGGGGTCTGGGCCCATCGCCCATAGCACACCTACACGTTGCGTGGGCGGCCGGAAGCAGAACTAGCCCCCTTAATACAAGAGCAGGCTTACGTTCCAATCCGGCGCGCGCCGCTCCGTCGCTGACGTCTGAAGTGCTTCGGCTGATACCACGACGTCGGGATACCCATAACTACTCCCGTGTAGATGGTTAGTGCGTATAGGCTCGTAGCCAACTCAGATCAAATACCAAGATCTCGTTAAGCGTGTTAAGTATCCGCGAACGCCGAACAGGGCCAGGCCCACCTGTCTCCTAGGTGGTCTCAACCTGCCCTGTCGCTCTGCCACAAAGTAACAATCGAGGGCCGTCGGGAACCCAGGCCCACCTCTACCGGGATGGAGCCACCTGTCCCTTCAGCCCCCTCATCAGAATCACTTGCGGGTACTCATCGAGCTGACCCGACTTTAGTCACCGTCTGTATAGTATGTATGTATGTATAGTATATACCCGTGATCACCTCCCGAGTGATCACGGCCCAATAGTATAGCAAGGCAGACTGACAAGAATGTAGGGCCAATGATGATAAACTAGCATCCTATACTAAGCATTTAGGATTGCAGGTAGGGTATCAACGACTGTAGCAACAATGACAGGCTATGCAACAGGATAGGAATAACAGAAAGCAGTAACATGCTGCACTACTCTAATGCAAGCAGTATAGAGTAGAATAGGCGATATCTGGTGATCAAGGGGGGGGGGGGCTTGCCTGGTTGCTCTGGCAAGAGAGAGGGGTCGTCAACACCGTAGTCGAACTGGGGGTCCCCGGCAGTCTCGGGGTCTATCGGAAAGAAGTAACGGAGAGGGAACACAATAAATAACAGAGCAAGCAAGGCATCACAAAGTGTAACAAGACAATACGCGGTGTTCGGTGTGCCCTAACGCGGTAGTAGGTGATACCGACGAAGGGGGGAAACATCCGGGAAAGTATTCTCGGAGTTTCGCGTTTTCGGACAGATGAACCGGAGGGGGAAAGTTGCGTGTTTGCTATGCTAGGGATGTGTGGCGGACGAACGGGCTGCGTATCCGGATTCGTCTCGTTGTTCTGATCAACTTTCATGTAGAAAGTATTTTCATCCGAGTTACGGATTAAAAGGTATGATTTTCTAAAGATTTAATCATTTATTTAAATTCAACATTATCCAAAACAGTATTTGCTGACGTCATCATGACGTCAGCATGACGTCAGCAGTCAACAGAGGTGTTGACTGGTCAACTGACGTGTGGGTCCCACTAGTCATTGACTGTTTAGTCTAATTAGTGTTTAACTAATCTAACTACTGTTTAATTAAACTAATTAGTTAGTTAGGTTAATGTAATTATGATTAATTAACTTAATTAATTCCTTAATTAATTAATTAATTAAATTATTATTATCTATTTATTTATTTTATTTATTATTTTTAATTCCTTTTTTTTAACAAAACGTTCTGGGGCTGGGGCCCACTGGTCATAGGCACAGGGCCTTAACGGGCATACAGGCAGGCGGGTGCGGGCGAAGCCGCAGCCCTGCCTGGTAACGAGGCAAGGCCGGAATGGGGCCGGAGCGGGCGCGTGGGCGCCGGCGCCCGACGCGGCCAGTGGGGAAGGAAGGGGGCCGGCGCGACTGGTGGTCAGGGGGCGCGGACCAGCGAGGCTGCATCGCCGGTGAGGCGAGGCCGCGCACACGCGGGTGAGCGGCGTGTAGGCGCGATGTATGGGCGCGGGCGGGACAAGGCCGCGGTGAGCGCGACGAGCGCGAGCGCTCGTGGGCGTGGGTGGAGGCAAGGACGCCGAGTAGGGCCACTACGAGTGCGACGCGTTCAGTACGGGGGGAGAGGGAGCACGGGGCGGTGCTCACGTTCGATGCAGGGAAGCGGCGGCGTGGCTCGATGGCGTCCGGCGAGGAGGAGGATGGGGACGAGCGACGGTGGGGAGGCATTCCGGCGGGGAGGTCCAGCGAAGGCGCTTCGGGACGGCTTCGGGCGACGGAGTCGGGGTGGAGGCGGCGATGACGGGGCGACGAGGAGGCAGGCCGTTGAGGTGGTCCGGCGAGGGAGGCGTGGTTGAGGCGACGGGGACGAGGGCACGGCTTCAGGTGGGCGCCGCGCAAGGGAGAGGAGGGGCGCGGACGAGTCCGGGAGGAGGGGCGCCGGCGGCGCCTTGCATCGGCCGCGGGCGTGCGGGAGGAGGGAATCGAATAGGGGCGCCCATCTCCCTGGGACGATGCGTGTGTGTGTTTGTGTTGCGTGTGGCGGTGCTGGGAGGGAGACGAGGGGATCGTGGGGGGAGTGGGGGTGATTTAGGGTTTGGGGTCGGGGGAGTGGCCTTTTAGGCCAGGGAGAGTGGGGTGGGTCGTGGGCAGCCTGGCAGCCTGGTGGCCTAGTGGGCCGAGGGGCCGGGGGGAATCCTTTTCTTTTCTTTAGTCTTCTGTTTTTATCTTCTTCCTTTCCCCCCCTTTTTTTTATCTTATCTCTTTTCTGTTTTATTTTAGTTTTAGTAAAAATTATCACTAACACCTAAATTGGTACTTTTAAATAATCTACCGCCACATTAATTCTTATCCCAACTAAAATAGTTTAATATTTTATAAAATTCAAAAGGCATTTATCTTATTATTTAACCTACAATTTTAATTATTTTGGACACTTAAACATTTTATTAAAGTTAGGTTTCTCCACCATAATTACCTATGCATCAGTTGGATCACTCCGAACATTTTAGTTTTAAAGTTTGGAAACTTTTACCGTTTGATTTGATTTTGAATTTGAATTTGAATCAGTTCTGAACTAACGCGAGATTATCGACAATAATCGAGGTGACGTGGCATAATTACCCGAGAGTTACTGTAGCTTGATTACCCGGGCGTCACAAGAACCAAGCACATCAAGAGACGCTTCAATTCCATCCGGGACCAAGTCCTGGAGGGAGACATAGAGATTTGCAAGATACATACGGATCTGAATGTTGCAGACCCGTTGACTAAGCCTCTTCCACGAGCAAAACATGATCAACACCAAGGCTCCATTGGTGTTAGAATCATTACTATGTAATCTAGATTATTGACTCTAGTGCAAGTGGGAGACTGAAGGAAATATGCCCTAGAGGCAATAATAAAGTTATTATTTATTTCCTTATATCATGATAAATGTTTATTATTCATGCTAAAACTGTATTAACCAGAAACATAATACATGTGTGAATACATAGACAAATATAGTGTCACTAGTATGCCTCTACTTGACTAGCTCATTAATCAAAGATGGTTGAGTTTCCAAGCCATAGACATGAGTTGTCATTTGATTAACGGGATCACTTCATTAGGTGAATGATGTAATTGACTTGACCCATTCCGTTAGCTTAGCACTTGATCGTTTAGTATGTTGCTATTGCTTTCTTCATGACTTATACATGTTCCTATGACTATGAGATTATGTAACTCCCGCTTACCGGAGGAACACTTTGTGTGCTACCAAACGTCACAACATAACTGGGTGATTATAAAGGTGCTCTACAGGTGTCTCCGAAGGTACTTGTTGAGTTGACGTATTTCGAGATTAGGATTTGTCACTCCGATTGTCGGAGAGTAATCTCTGGGCCCTCTCGGTAATGCACATCTATAAGCCTTGCAAGCAATGTGACTAATGAGTTAGTTGCGGGGTGATGCATTACATAACGAGTAAAGAGACTTGCCGGTAATGAGATTGAACTAGGTATTGAGATACCGACGATCGAATCTCGGGCAAGTAACATACCGATGACAAAGGGAACAACATATGTTGTTATGTGGTTCGACCGATAAAGATCTTCGTAGAATATGTAGGAGCCAATATGGGTTCCAGGTTCCGCTATTGGTTATTAACTAGAGAAGTTTCTCGGTCATGTCTACATAGTTCTCGAACCCGTAGGGTCCGCATGCTTAACGTTCATTGATGATATAGTATTATATGAGTTATGTATGTTGGTGACCGAATATTGTTCGAAGTCCCGGATATGATCATGGACATGACGAGGAACTCCGGAATGGTCCGGAGATAAAGATTGATATATGGGATAATAGTGTTTGGTCTCCGGAAGGATTCCAGAATTCACCGGAAGGGGTTCCGCATGTTTCTCGAAATGTTTGGGTACGAGAACACTTTATTTGGGCCAAAGGGGAAAGCCCACAAGGTTTTTGGAAAGCGTAAAGGAAGTTTTGCAGAGTCCAGGGGCCAGACGCCAGGGTCCCTGGCATCTGGGTCCAGACGCCGGGAACCCTGGCATCTGGCCCTAGAGTCCGAGAAGGACTCTTGCCTTTCGGGTGAAACTGACTTTGTGGAGGCTTTTACTCCAAGTTTAGACCCCGAGGCTCAACATATAAATAGAGGGTCAGGGATAGCACCAAAGACACATCAAGAAACACCAAGCCGTGTGCCGGCAACCTCGTCCCCTCTAGTTTATCCTCCGTCATAGTTTCCATAGTGCTTAGGCGAAGCCCTGCGGAGATTGTTCTTCACCAACACCGTCACCACGCCATCGTGCTGCCGTAACTCATCTACTACTTCGCCCATCTTGCTGGATTGAGAAGGCGAGGACGTCATCGAGCTGAACGTGTGCTGAACGCGGAGGTGCCGTACGTTCGATACTTGATTGGGGCGGATCATGAAGGTGTACGACTACATCAACCGCGTTGATAAACGCTTCCGCTTAGCGATCTTCAATGGTATGAAGATACACTCTTCCCTCTTGTTGCTATGCACCACCATGATCTTGCATGTGCGTAGGATTTTTTTTGAAATTACTATGTTCGCTAACACTGGCAGCTGGCCGGCGGCCGACGTCCAGCTTGGGTTGGTCATTGCCCATTGGCGCCTTGGCTTGTCGATGAGGAGCGCGCACCTAGTTGCTGGCGTGGTGCTCTAGCAGTCCACCACCCCTGCCGGTTGCCTGGTTTGCCGCCCGCCCTAACACCGACCAACGCTAGGTTTGGAGCCCTGGACCTGGAGCGTTAGCGATGGTTGCGGCGTGCCTGGAGGCTGGATGCGTGTGTGCTTCTTCGTTGCTTTGGTCTGGGCACTTCTCTGTGTGTGGGTTGCTGCGTGTTGTTGGGCTGATGGGATGAGCTGAGAAGAAGAGCAATAGTAAAAACAAATTCATTTTTTGGAGGGTAGGCTAGAGCCCTATGAAGCCCACCTATTGGACTCATCACTGCCCCTATGAACGTACACACACACTACCTCTATAAGAACATCCGAAAGACTAAGCCGGCATATCATCTTGAAATTTTATGAAGTCACTATAGGCATCTCATAGTTGACGAGAACGTCTCCTTCCACTAAACGTGCATCATCAAAAATCCTGAAATAAATACAGGATAAATGCGAGCACCAGACTTGAACCTTGGTGGGTTGGCGATACCACTGCCCACCTAACCATCCAACCACAAGTTGGTTTGCGGTGCTTGTCCTTTCTGTCGGATTAGTTATTGTGTGTTGTGATTGGATGACAAAGCACGTATATATAGTTTGGTGTTTGAACTTTGCGTGAAGGCAAAATTTTCTGAACTTTTTCTTGTCTGGAATACGCATAAGCATGCGTATCATTCATTCATAAAAAGAGATAGCGGAAGAGTGTGAGTCCACAGTTACAAAAGTTTACATAGTCAACTACTCACTAATACCCACGAATACAACCTCTAAAAGAAAGGAGTCATATCCTCCTTAAACTTCCCTGCAGTCTGGCAGTCTCGTCCCTCGTTCACGATCCTAGAGAGCGTCGTCTTCGCCGAGGGGGGTGCCCCCTCAAAGATCATTTCTGTGTTTCTAGACCAGCCACATGGTCAATGTCACTATGGAGTTCAGGTCCTTACGCAGGTTGTTGCATGTGAGAGATTGGTGCACCATGTTAGCAATAGTTGGTCCCATGTAGGCGTCCAGTCGGGCGCACCCCAAGCCTCAAACACCTCAAATAAAACTGATCTAGCAAAAGGGCACCTAACGAGAAGGTGATCCATGCTCTCCTCCGCCTGGTCGCACATCGGGCATGCCTATTGATGTGGAAGGCCCCTTGCAGCAAGGCGTTCAGAAGTCCAGCATCTGTTTCAGAGAGCGAGCCAACAGAACAGTTTGCAGCGCAGCGGAGCACGTGACTACTAAGTGAATGTTCTCCCAAATCATGCTCCTGTCGTGCGAATCGGTTGGCGTATGTCGTACGCACATAGTAGCAACCAGATACATCCCAGGCCCACCGCGCAACATCCTCTACTTCCGGCTGTAGTTCCACCATGCATGTCATCTCCCAAAGGACGAGGTAATCGAGTAATTCCTCGTGTTGCAGGTCCGGCCCCAAGTCGAGCGGCCAGGTGCCATCCAAGGCATCAAAAATCGTCTGTGTGGTTTGCACCCGTGGTCTAGCCTCGTCAAAAAACTTTGGGGGCAATTTCCTGGACCCTGAAGCCATCCATCTATCGATCCTCCCAAAAGGAGGATTTGCCGTTTCCAACATACACGAACACAACCGCTTGGTATACTTGTCTCACCTCTTTCGACACCTTGATGTCAAATTCTGCCCATGATCGAGTATCGTTCGAGCGTCGTAGCCATAGCCATCCCACCCTTAAGGCCACATTCATCCATTTGAAATCTGGTAGGCCCAAGCCGCCCACCCATTTTGGGGTGCAAACTTCTTTCCATGCCACAACACATTGTCCTCCTCGTGCATCTTCCAAGTCAGCCCAAAAGCAGCCCTGACACACTCTGGTAATAATGCTCAGGATATTGTGTGGCACATCTAGTGCCAACATTGTGTGGATAGGCATTACGCATAGCACAGATTAGACTAGAATGAGACGTCCACCTTGTCCATGCCCGCTGCTCACCACTTGGGCAACTTTCGGATCACGCCTTCTACAATGTACTTGAACTGAGCTGTAGATTGCTTTTGTAGGGATAGTGTCAGCCCAAGGTATCTAATGGGGAACGTGGTAATAGGATATCCAAGGCCCTGATGGATCAAGTTAACCATCCCATCTGTGCACTGGATAGGTATTGCACTGCACTTGGGCGCATTCACACAGAGGTCTGCCACATTGCCAAAGTCTTCTAAGATGGCCGCACAGACGGCAATGTCATTTGTTGTCGGCTTTAGAAAGAGCATCACATCATCCGCGAACAATGACAACCTATGCGTCAGCCCTCTTCTGGCTAGAGGTGTGAGCATGCCTTGGTTGTCCGCAAATCAAAACATGTGATGCAAGGCCTCCATTGCTAGAACGAATAGCATCGGTGAGAGCGAATCACCTTGACGCATAGCCCTCGCATGGAAAATGGTGTGGCCTGGCACCCCATTAACCAACACGTGTGTGGTGGTTGTCGATAACAGCCCACAGATCCACGTCGTCCATTATCTGCCAAATCCCATCCGAATGAGAAAGGCCCGGTCCACCTCAAACACTTTGGAAATGTCCAACTTGAGTAGGCAGGCCGGCTCTCCCAAGGCATGTAGTCGTCTTGATGTTCCTTGAACAAGCATAAAGTTGTCATGGAAGACTCACCCCTTCACAAATGCACTTTGATGTGTGCCAAGTGCGGGAAATTGAGGTGCTACTCCATTCGCTAGAGCCTTGACGAATATCCTCACGGCCCCATGACTTAGGCTCACCGGTCGGAAGTCCTTGAGTTGCATTGCTCCCTCAACCTTCGGCAACAAGGTGACCAGCGACTTGTTGATCACCCCAAAACCCCGCAGATCACCCTGGGAGAATGCAGAAACTGTGCGCATGAATTCATGCTTAATGATCGACCAACACTAGAGTAGAACCTGCCGGTGAACCCATCTGGGCCCGACGCCTTATCCGGTGGCAACTCTTTCACCACTCTAGAAATTTCCTCCTCTGAGATCGAGCTATCCAAGCTAGGAAAATTGGTTGTAGGGACCCCTAGCACCTCCATATTAAGGGAGAACGGTGTGTCCCCCAAGGATCCTAATAGTCCTTCATAGAAATTGTCAACGACTTCTGCAATATATTCCTGACATGAAACAAAGGAGTCCTCGAGCTGCAGTGATGCAATCATGTTTCTCCTTCTGCGGTGACTAGTGTGTCGGTGGGAAAAATTATATTAGCATCTCCCTCCCAGATGGTCAACAAGCGTGAGCGATGTCGCGCTATCGTCCACTCTAAGGAACTGAGGCCCATCAACTTGCCCTTAATGGTAGCTCGGATTTGTCTCTCCACTGTCAAGAGCGGTCGCGACTTCATGGCTATATCCAGGCGCGAAATCACTTCCAAGGCCACTAGGATTTGTAGCTTTATATTCCCAATTCTTTTACTGCTCCACCTGGTAAGCGCACGAGTCATGGCACACAATTTAGCATCCAACACCTCGTACGTATTCCCTTCGCTCGAATCTGCATTCCATGCATGATGACCTATCTTGTGGAATGCATCCACTCACGTCCATAATTATTCAAACCTAAATCGGCCCCAGTGGAAGTTGGCGTGGAATTCGAGGACCATAGGGCACTGATCTGATATTGCCGAGCTGATCACCGCCAGGAAACATGAGGGAAAGATGTCATCGCAATCATTAGTCACGAAGACGTGGTCAAGCTTGACCAGAGTGGCACGCTCCCTCTCATTCATCCACGTGTGTCGGCTGCCGTTGAGGTAGACCTCCTTGAGCTCAAGCACATTAAGCATCCGCGATGAGAACTATCTGAAGTGAAGACACATCATTTGGCCATTTGTGCACCAGACTAAAAATATGGCGGAAGTATGCATTTTAGATGTTGACATTTTTCTTCTACTATAAACTTAGTCAAACTTTACAATATTTAACTTTGAATAAAATCTAATACACACTATATTTTGAGAGGGGGAGTATTAACCAAACCACAATACAAACACTGTCAGATGTGTTAACATAACCATAATACAAACACACCCAAATCTTACCAAAAGACTAAACAACAATAACAAAAAGAAGAAAAAGAACAACAACAACAACAACAACAACAACAACAACAACAACAACAACATCAAAGCTTTTCAGTCTCAACACAAGTTTGGAAAAAATTCGCACTAGCAACACTTGTGCAGTCGTGCCCGACTGCATAATTGCTTTGCGATCCACAGAGTCATTGGATTCTACATGACAATGCACCAAGTTTTAAGCTGTAGTTTCTGAAACTCACAAATTTTGTCGTTCACTCGTATCAATTTTTAGCAGATGAATTTTGTAAGGTTTTAAAAACTTGTCAAACATATACAGAAGTGATCTTATTTCAAAGCCCCTGTCGCAAGGAACATGAATATGCACTTGAAATTTAATTTGGACTAGTTCAAAAGATACAAAATTGAAAGCCAAAAGAAAAATAGACTTGATGCCTCCGCACGTGCGTGCCATAAATCCTCTTCCATAAGTTGGGGTATGATAACCCACAAGTATAGGGGACCGCAATAGTTTTCGAGGGTAGAGTATTCAACCCAAATTTATATTTCGACACAAGGGGAGCCAAAGAATATTTGTATGTATTAGTAGCTGAGTTGTCAATTCAACCACACCTGGTGATTAATTATCTACGGCAAAGTGATCAGTAGCACAATAATATGATAGTTTTGATAGCAGTGGTAATAGTAATTGTAACGGTAATAGTGATAGTGATGATTTTGTAGCAGTTGTGACAGTAGCAATAACAATAGTATCTTAGCACGAACAATATGTGAAAAACACGTAGGCATTGGATCGGTGAATTCATTGGATGATATTCATCATATAACAGTCATAACCTAGGGCAATACAAAACTAGCTTCAGTTCATAAATATAATGTAGGCATGTATTCCATAAATAGTCATACATGCTTATGGAAAGAACTTGCATGACATCTTTTGTCCTACCCTCCCATGGCAGCGGGGTCCATAAGGAAACTAAGGGATATTAAGGCCTTCTTTTAATAGAGAACCGAAACAAAGCATTAACACATAGTGAATACATGAACTCCTCAAACTACGGTCATCACCGGAAAGTATCCCAAATACTGTCACTCTAGGGGTTTACGGATCATAACACATAGCAGGTGCGTATGACTGGCAAGATCAGATCTAGAACATAGATATAATGGTGAAAACATAAATAGTTTATATCTGAAATCATGGTACTCCGGCCCTAGTGACAAACATTAAGCATAACAAAGTCATAGCGACATCAATCTCAGAACATAGTGGATACTAGGGATCAAGACCTAACAAAACTAACTCGATTACATGATGAATCTCATCCAACTCCTCACCGACCAACGAGCCTACAAAGGAATTACTCACTCCCGGCGGGGAGCATTATGGAATTAGCGATGAAGGAGGGTTTGTGATTGATACGTCTACAACGTATCTATATTTTTTGATTGTTCCATGCTATTATATTATCTGTTTTGGATGTTTTATATGCATTAATATGCTATTTTATATTATTTTGACTAACCTATTAACATAGAGCTCAGTGCTAGTTTCTATTTTTTCCTTGTTTTCGATTTTTTTCAAAAGGAATATCAAACGGAGTCCAAACGGAATAAAACTTTCATGACGATTTTCCTTGGACCAGAAGACGCCCATAGGACTTGGAGATGATGTCAAAGGAGTCCCGAGGCGATGACAAGCCTCAGGGGCGCGCCCCCTGGCTTGTGGGTCCCTCGGAGGTCCTCCAACCCTAACCTTTGGCCTAGAAATTCAGAAATATTCCCAAACCAACAAAAGCGTCCACCAAAATACTTTACCGCTGCCGCAAGCCTCTGGCCTCGTGAGATCCCGACTTTGGGCCTTTTGCGGGACCCTGTCGGAGGGGGATTCGATCATGGAGGGCTTCTACATCAACCCTATCTCCCTACCGATGATGCGTGAGTAGTTTACCACAGACCTATGGGTCCATAGCTAGTAGCTAGATGGCTTCTTCTCTCTCTTTGATCTTCAATGCAATGCTCTCCTCGATGTTTTTGGAGTTCTACCCAATGTAATATTCTTTTGCGGTGTGTTTGTCGAGATCCAATGAATTGTGGATTTATGATCAGATTATCTATGAATATTATTAGAATCTTCTCTACATTATTATATGCATGATTAAATATCTTTGTATTTCTCTTGGAATTATCGGTTTAGTTTGGCCAACTAGATTAGTTTTTCTTGCAATGGGAGAGGTGCTTAGTTTTGGGTTCAATGTTGCGGTGTCCTCACCCAGTGACATAGTAGGGGTAGCGAGGCATGTATTGTATTGTTTCCATCAAGGATAAAATATGGGATTTATATTATATTGCTTGAGTTTATCCCTCTACATCATGTCATCTTACTTAAAGCGTTACTGCATTCTTATGAACTTAATATTCTAGATGCATGCTGGATAGCGGTCGATGTGTGGAGTAATAGTAGTAGATGCAGAATCATTTTGGTCTACTTGACACAAACGTGATGCCTATATTCATAATCACTGCCTTGGATGTTGTCATAACTTTGCGCTTTTCTATCAATTGCTTGATAGTAATTTGTTCACCCACCGTATGTTTTCTTTCAAGAGAGAAGCCTCTAGTGAGACCTATGCCCCCGGGGTCTATTTTCCATCATATATTTTCATATATATAAACCAAAAACCCAAAATACCTCGCTAAATTTTATTTACTTACTTTTTTATGTTGTATTAATCTTTTATATCTATCTTTATCTGATCTCATCCTTGCAAGTGATCATGAAGTTATTTACAACCCCTTTATTGCGTTGAGTGCAAGTGTTTGATTGTTTGTGCAGGCGCATAGATTGGAGACTTGCTTGTACCTCCTACTGGATTGATACCTTGGTTCTCAAACTAAGGGAAATACTTATCTCTACTTTGCTACATCACCCTTTCCTCTTCAAGGGAAAAACCAACACAAGCTCAAGAAGTAGCAGGAATAATTTATGGCGCCGTTGCCGAGGAGGTTCTACATCAAGCCTACCAAGTACCCATCATAAACTCTCATCTCTTGCATTACATTATTTGCCATTTGCCTCTCCTTTTCCTCTCCCCCACTTCTAAAACGTTTTTAGAAAAGCATAAAGAATTGCCTTTTTATTTGCCTTCTTTTTGTTTGCCTTTATGTCTTACTTGGTTTGTTTGTTCGTTTGCTTGGCATAATTGTGTTTATTGCAATTCAGAAGAAAAGAGATTTATGGATCCTCATCCACTTTCTAATCTTTCTAAAAGATCCAATTATGATGAACCAATTGCTAGTGAGTTGAGTGCACTAGATTATCTTTATGAAGTTTTGCTTGAAATTCGTGACTCTGAAAATTGTGATGAAGTGTTGAAAGAAGAAATTTATGAAGTGATTCACGATAGCTCTTTGAATAAAAAGCATAATTGCAATGATGTTATTATAACTTATATTAATGTCAATTGTGTTAAGGATATGCAAAACCTTAAGCTTGGGGATGCTAGTTTTGCTATGTCCCCTACTTATTGCAATGATCATGATTGGGGTGATTCTTCTTATGATCTTGAAAATTCATTTAAGCCTCATGATGAATATGTTTGTGATAATATTGAAAGTGGGTTTGGAAGAGTGCCAACTTTAGGTAATAATGATCCCACTACTTTGGAGATTGTTCAATCTTATGAAATTTTTGATGAAAGTGGGTTGGAGAGGTCATGACTTTATTTGATGATAATGCCACTATTTTGGAAGAGTGTCAACTTTGCATGCATGTGGATCATGTAGAGAATAATTTATGGGATAGCTATATTGTTGAATTTTAATATGATCCTACATGTAATTATTATGAGAGAGGAAAATATGGTTGTGGAAATTTCCACGTTAGTAAATTACCTCTCTTCATGTTGAGATTGCTATCGTCTCTTTCTTCTTCCTTGCATATGCTAGTTTTTGCTTGCCTTAATAATTTCTTTGCTTATAAAATTCCTCTGCATAGGAAGTATGTTAGACTTAGATGTGTTTGTCACGTGTTTTATGATGCTCTCTTTGTGCTTCAATTCTTCTCTTTTATGTGAGCATCATTGAAATTATCAATACCTAGCTAAAAGGCTTTAAAGAAAAAGGAGTTGTTGGGAGACAACCCAATATTTTTCTTTTCTATTTTTATGAAAAATATATCTTCTAGCCTCTGGTTAGAGGTGTTTTCATGTTTTAAATTAGTGTTTGAGCCAAGTAAAGCCTTTGGGATACTTTGGTATATCGTTGATTTTATCTTGCTGAAAAACAGAAACTTTTGCGCTCATTGCCAGAATTTCAAAAAAATCATAGAAACATGTTTTTGATCTATTTTTTTTACAAAATATTGATATAAGAATTGCCTCTGTTGTCCTAATTTTTCATAATTTTTGGAGTTACAGAAGTATATGAAGTTTCCAGATTACTACAGACTGTTCTGTTTTAGACAGATTCTGTTTTCATTGTGTTGTTTGCTTATTTTGATGAATCTATGGGTAGTATCAGGGGGTATGTGAAGGAAATATGCCCTAGAGGCAATAATAAAGTTGTTCTTTTATATTTCCTTATCAATGATAAAGGTTTATTATTCATGCTAGAATTGTATTGATCGGAAACCTTAATACATGTGTGAATACATAAACAAACAACATGTCCCTAGTGAGCCTCTACTAGACTAGCTCGTTGATCAAAGATGGGTAAGGTTTCCTAAGCATGGACATGAGTTGTCATTTGATAATGGAATCACATCATTAGGAGAATGATGTGATGGACAAGACCCATCTGTTAGCTTAGCATAATGATCGTTCAGTTTTATTGCCATTGCTTTCTTAATGTCAAATACATATTCCTTCGACTATGAGATTATGCAACTCCCGGATACTGGAGGAATGCCTTGTTGCTATCAAACATTGAAACGTAACTAGCTGATTATAAAGATGATCTATAGGTATCTCCAAAGGTGTTTGATGAGTTGGCATAGATCGAGATTATGATTTGTCACTTCGAGTATCGGAGAGGTATCTTTGGGCCCTCTCAGTAATACACATCATAAGCTTGCAAGCAAACGTTTAAGGAGTTAGTCACGAGGTTATGTATTACAAAACGAGTAAAGGGACTTGCCGGTAACGAGATTGAACTAGGTATGAAGATACCGATGATCGAATCTCGGGCAAGTAACACACCGATGGACAAAGGGAATTACGTATGTTGTCATAACAGTTTGACCGATAAAGATCTTCGTAGAATATGTAGGAGCCAATATGGGGATCCAGGTTCCGCTATTGGTTATTTACCGGTGAGGTGTCTCGGTCATGTAAACATAGTTCTCGAACCCGTAGGGTCCGCACGCTTAACATTCGATGACGATATAACATATATGAGTTATGTGATTTGGTGACCGAATGTTGTTCGGATTCACGGATGAGATCACGGATATGACGAGGAGTCTTGAAATGGTCAATAGGTAAAGATTGATATATAGGACGATGGTATTCGGACACCGGAAGTGTTCCGGAGGGTACCGGGTACATATCGGGTCACTGGAAGGGGTTCCGGGCACCCCCAACAAAAGATATGGGCCTTATGGGCCAAGAGGGGAAACACACCAGCCACAAGGGGCTGGTGCGCCCCCCATATGGGCTGACCTAAGGATGGGAAGGAAAGGGGAGAAGGGAAAGGAAAGTGTGAATTAGGATTCCCACTTCCTTCCCTCTTCCCCCCTCTTTCCTTCTCCCTCAGTTAAATATGGAAGGGGGGCGCCACTTGGGGAGGACCCCAAGTAGGATTTGGCCTACTTGAGGTGCCTCCTGGCAGTCTCCCCTCTCCCTCCCACCTAGATATATGTGTGGGGCACACCCCAGACAATTGCCTAGCCGTGTGCGGCGCCCCCTCCATCGTTTACACCCCGGGTCATATTTTCGTAGTGCTTAGGCGAAGCCCTGTGGAGATCACTTCACCATCACCGTCACCACACCATTGTGATGACAGAACTCATCTACTACCTCGACGTTTTTCTGGATCAAGAAGGCGAGGGACATCACCGAGCTGAACATGTGCAGAACATGGAGGTATCGTGCGTTCGATACTTGATCGGTTGAAGCGTGAAGAAGTTCGACTACATCAATCGCATTGTGAAACGCTTCCGCTTACGGTCTATGAGGGTATGTAGACACACTCTCCCCCTCATTGATATGCATCTCCATGGATAGATCGTGTGCATAGATTTTTTTGTTTTCCATGCAATGATTCCCAACAGTGGCATCATGAGCGAGGTCTATGCATAGATTATATGCACGAGTAGAACACAAAGAGTTGTGGGCGGTGATAGTCATACTGCTTACCACCAGCATCTTATTTTGGTTCGGCGGTATTGTGGGATGAAGCGGCCTGGACCAACCTTACATATCCACGTACATGAGACCAGTTCCACCGACAGACATGCAACTAGTTTTGCATAAAGGTGGCTGGCGAGTGTCTATTTCTCCTACTCCAGTTGAATCAAATTTGACTGTTGTCGGTCCTTGAAGAAGGTTAAAACATCAAGCTTGATGAATCACCTTGTGGTTTTTGCCATAGGTAAGAACGGTTCTTGCTAGAAGCCCGTAGCAGCCACGTAGAACTTGCAACAACAAAGTAGAGGACGTCTAACTTGTTTTTGCAGGGTATGTTGTGATGTGATATGGTCAAGACATGATGTTATAAACGTTATTGTATGAGATGATCAGGTTTTGTAAAATTATCGACAACTGGTAGGAGCGTTATGGTTGTCTCTGTATTGTATGAAATGCAAACGCCATGTATTTTTTTTACTTTATCACTATGTGTCGGGCTTTAACATGGCAGATGCCCTAGTGAAAGGACTTACGTGTGGAGCCATCGCGATGTAGGTTAGCTCAAAGGGGTTGAACGGGACAAAGGACACAAAGGGTTTACCCAGGTTCGGTCCCTCTCAATGAGGTAAAAGCCTACTCGTGCTCTAGTTTCGTATTGCTTGGATCTCGATTACAAGTGTGCGATCACGCTTGACCTAGCTGTCGATCTTTGGTTTCTTGAGTTAACTCGCTGTCGGGTCTCGCCTTTATATAGATAGGTCGAGGCCCTGAGGCTTACAGAGTCCCGAGCGGACTACACAACGCGACAGGCTCGGTTTCTAACTTGTTCTGTCTTGCGAGGTAAGTCAGCGTCTGGCGGCTCATAAGCCGGGTCATGGGCCATCATTAGGCCGGCCTATTGAGTCGCCATCTTCTTGGGCCTCCTCAGATCCTATTTGTGTTAAACCGCCAACGGTGTAACCCGGCCACAGCATGGTGGGTCAGACCTCGGGGTTATATCCCCAACATTAGGCCTTAGATTGATTTGAACTTGTTCATGTCAATCTTAACTTCTTCAATTAACATACTATCCACCAATGTTGAACCTTCAAATAAGCCACTGTAACCCGCCGTGACATCATGCATACGGAATCATTGTAACCCGCCATGACCTCATGCACATTAAATATGCACAAAACCCATGATATCATAATAGATCTTTATCTTAATGGGCTTTCCGAGAATCAAGGCGCCCGCACTGTTAAGATAATCATTCTACCTCCTCGATTTCCGTGCATGCTATGTTACCACTTCCTCATAAATAGGGATAGCGGGCCCCCTTTTCACTTTTTACCCCTGCCGCTTTCCCTTCTTCTTCCACGCAATGAACGACGCCCCCGGAGCTCTGCCGCCCCAGTCGACCTTCACCAGCGACTCCAACTTGGCCGCTGCATCAACCTGACCTTGAACAGAGATCGCGACGCCCCTCCGCTATTCACCAGCACCTCCAAGGTATCCATCTCTCCTTGTCTTGAATCTGTATTAGACTACCCTAGTTCGTCGGTCTTCGTCGGTTGCTCGTTGAGGTTCATCATAGTTTTTCCATCCATGCTTAGTTCAATCCCAAAGTAGTATTGGAATCATGCGGTAATAGTTTTAGCATCCGTCTTTATTCATAGATGTATCCCTTCTACCTGAGATTCAATACCAACCTGTATGTTCTTCCACTACCATACTTTAGGTTTAGCAATATTTCATCTTTTTTGAACTACGGTAGATCCATAAATATAGGCACGACTTGTGAAACTTGTTTGTTCAGTACTTAGCGAAATTCTCCCCCAATTCCAGATCTATAGATGCCTTAGTACTGTTGCATAGGCAGCTCAGATGACACCTTTTGTAGCTCACCATTTTCTGGCCGGCTTACATATATACTGTTTAAGCCACCAACATTTGCCCAATTTTAACCATGATGATATAACCCACCAGCATCTCACCGACTTTATCATACTGTGTATTTCCATTCTTCATGGCAATCTCTCTTTGCACACATAATGACCTTTTAATAGCAAGCTTTTTTCTTAACTGTTGAACCGCTTATCATTGCAACGTTAACCCGCCAACTCTTCACTCTCAGGCTTTTAGCGAAAAAATGATTAAGACCGTCACCTCATGCGATTGGGTCGTTTCCACTGTTACGGAATAATCTCTTAAAGAACATGTTGAAATGGGCGTCTTACCAGCAAAAGATGTTATCCACTGGCGAGTCCCGAGGATGGAGGTTAGACCTCAGCCGAGGGAGGGCAAAGTCATAATCTTTGCTGATCACATTCTCCATGGTTTCTCACCGCCCAACTTGAAGTTCTTTCGCGATGTTCTGCACTTCTATCAACTTCACCCACAAGATATTGGCCCCAACTCCGTCTCCAATATCTGCATTTTTCAAGTTTTTTGTGAGGTGTACCTACAAGAAGAGCCCAACGTTGATCTTCTGAGAGAGTACTATTATCTGAACCGCCAGACCGAGATGACGGACGGGCCCAGCCTTGAACTTGGTGGAATTTCAATTCAAAGGCGAAGATACGTTGTCTTTCCCACGGCCACACCACCTAGTCACCCCAAGGACTGGAATCAGACTTGGTTTTATTGCTGAGATACTTCTCCGCCGGGTGAAAATCCTCTACCGGTTTTTTGCAACTGCCGGCTTAGCCCTAAACATCCACTCCCAGATCAGATTAGTGTTGTAGAACAGGTGAAGTATGGGCCTATTTTTTCAAAGATAAGGGCTTTGCTAGCCAACGACCTGACCGACATTGATTTGGTATGATGTTGGATTGCTTGGAGGATCATGCCCTTGAGCCGCCGCCCCGGCTTAATATGCGAATATACATGTGTTGTGAAAGACCCACAACGCTATAACCAGACTCGTCTTTGTTGGGGAACGCAATAATTTCAAAAAAAAATCCTACAATCACACAAGATCTATCTCTAGGTGATGCATAGCAACAAGAGGGGAGAGTGTTGTCTACGTACCATCGTAGACCGAAAGCGGAAGCGTTATGACAATGCGGTTGATGTAGTCGTACATCATCCGACCAATCCTAGCACCGAAGGTACGGCACCTCCGCGATCTGCACACGTTCAGCTTGATGACGTCCCACGAACTCTAGATCCAGCCAAGGTCGAGGGAGAGTTTCGTCAGCATAACGGCGTGGTGACAGTGATGATGAAGTTACCGGCACAGGGCTTCGCCTAAGCACTATGACGATATGACCGAGGTGGAAATCTGTGGAGGGGGGCACCGCACACGGCTAAACAATCAACTTGTGTGTCTATGAGGTGCCCCCTCCCCCGTATATAAAGGAGTGGAGGAGGGGGAGGCCGGCCCTCTATGGCGCGCCCAAGGGGGGGAGTCCTACTCCCAGTAGGAGTAGGTTTCCCCCCTTCCCAAGTTGGAGTAGGAGAAGGAAGAGGGAGAGGGAGAGAAAGAAAGGGGGCCCGGCCCTCTCCCAATTTGGATTGGGCTGGGGGGGGGCTACCTTGGCCTCCTCCTTCTCTCTTCCACTATGGCCCATTAAGGCCCATTGACTCCCCGGGCAGTTCCGGTAACCTCTCGGTACTCCAGAAAAATGCCCGAACCTCTCGGAACCTTTCCGGTGTCCAAACATAGCCTTCCAATATATCAATCTTTATGTCTCAACCATTTCTAGACTCTTCGTCATGTCCGTGATCACATCCGGGACTCCGAACAACCTTCGGTACATCATATCACATAAACTCATAATACCAATCATCATCGAACATTAAGCGTGTGGACCCTACGGGTTCGAGAACTATGTAGACATGACCGAGACACGTCTCTGGTCAATAACCAAAAGCGGAACTTGGATGCTCATATCGGTTCCTACATATTCTATGAAGATCTTTATCGGTCAAACCGCATAACAACATACGTTGTTCCCTTTGTAATCAGTATGTTACTTGCCTGAGATTCGATCGTCGGTATCTCAATACCTAGTTCAATCTCATTACCGACAAGTCTCTTTACTCGTTCCATAATACTTCATCCCGCAACTAACTCATTAGTTACAATGCTTGCAAGGCTTATAGTGATGAGTATTACCGAGAGGGCCCAGAGATACCTCTCTGAAACATGGAGTGACAAATCCTAATCTCGATCTATGCCAACCCAACAAATACCTTCGGAGACACCTGTAGAGCATATTTATAATCACCCATTTACGTTGTGACATTTGGTAGCACACAAACTGTTCCTCTGGTATTCAGGAGTTGCATAATCTCATAGTCCGAGGAACTTGTGTAAGTCATGAAGAAAGCAGTAGCAAAGAAACTAACACGATCATAATGCTAAGCTAACGGATGGGTCATGTCCATCACATCATTCCCCTAATGATGTGATTCCGTTCATCAAATGACATCACATGTCTATGGTTAGAAAACATGAACCATCTTTGATTAACGAGCTAGTCAAGTAGAGGCATACTAGGGACTATATGTTTTGTCTATGTATTCACACATGTACTAAGTTTCCGGTTAATACAATTCTAGCATGAATAATAAACATTTATCATGAATTAAGGAAATAAATAATAACTTTTTTATTGCCTCTATGGCATATTTCCTTAAGTCTCCCACTTGCACTAGAGTTAATAATCTAGATTACATAATAATGATTCTAACACCCATGGAGCTTTGGTGCTAATCATGTTTTGCTCGTGGAAGAGGCTTACTCAACGGGTCTGCAACATTCAGATCCGTGTGTATCTTGCAAATCTCTATGTCCCCTTCCGATACTTGATGACGGATGGAATTGAAGTGTCTCTTGATGTGCTTGGTTCTCTTGTGAAATTTGGATTCCTTTGCCAAGGCAATTGCACCAGTATTGTCACAAAAGATTTTCATTGGACCCGATGAACTAGGTATGACACCTAGATTGGATATGAACTCCTTCATCCAAACCCCTTCATTCGCTGCTTCCGAAGCAGCAATGTACTCCGCTTCACACGTAGATCCCGCCACGATGCTTTGCTTGGAACTACACCAACTGACAACTCCTCCATTCAATAAAAATACGTATCCGGTTTGCGACTTAGAGTCATCCGGATCAGTGTCAAAGCTTGCATTGACGTAACCATTTACGACGAGCTCTTTTTCACCTCCATAAACGAGAAACCTATCCTTAGTCCTTTTCAGGTATTTCAAGATGTTCTTGACCGCTGTCCAGTGCTCCACTCCAGGATTACTTTGGTACCTCCCTTCTATGCTTATAGCAAGACATACATCAGGTCTGGTACACAACATTGCATACATGATAGAACCTATGGCTGAAGCATAGGGAATGACTTTCATTTTCTCTCTATCTTCTACAGTGGTTGGGCATTGAGTCTGTCTCAACTTCACACCTTGTAACACAGGCAAGAATCCTTTCTTTGACTGGTCCATTTTGAACTTCTTCAAAACTTTATCAAGGTATGTGCTTTGTGAAAGTCCAATTAAGCATCTTGATCTATCTTTATAGATCTTGATGCCCAATATGTAAGCAGCTTCTCCAAGGTCTTTCATAGAAAAACTCTTATTCAGGTATCCCTTTATGCTATCCAGAAATTCTATATCATTTCCAACCAAAAATATGTCATCCAAATATAATATTAGAAATGCTACAGAGCTCCCACTCACTTTCTTGTAAATACAGGCTTCTCCAAAAGTATGTATAAAACCATATGCTTTGATCACACTATCAAAGCGTTTATTCCAACTCCGAGAGGCTTGCACCAGTCCATAAATTGATCGCTGGAGCTTGCACACTTTGTTAGCACCCTTTGGATTGGCAAAACCTTCTGGTTGCATCATATACAACTCTTCTTCTACAAATCCATTCAGGAATGCAGTTCTGACATCCATTTGCCAAATTTCATAATCATAAAATGCAGCAATTGCTAACATGATTCAGACAGACTTAAGCATCATTATGAGTGAGAAAGTCTCATCGTAGTCAACTCCTTGAACTTGTCGAAAACCTTTCGCAACAAGTCGAGCTTTGTAACAGTAACATTACCATCTACGTCGGCCTTCCTCTTAAAGATCCATTTATTTTCTATGGCTTGCCGATCATCGTACAAGTCCACTAAAGTCCACACTTTGTTCTCATACATGGATCCCATCTCAGATTTCATGGCCTCAAGCCATTTTGCGGAATCTAGGCTCATCATCGCTTCCTCATAGTTCGTAGGTTCATCATGGTCTAGTAACATGACTTCCAGAATAGAATTACCGTACCACTCCGATGCGTATCTTACTCTGGAAGACCTACGAGGTTCAGTAGTAACTTGATCTGAAGCTTCATGATCATCATCATAAGCTTCCTCACTAATTGGTGTAGGAATCACGGGAACTGATTTCTATGATGAACTACTTTCCAATAAGGAAGAAGGTACGACTACCTCATCAAGTTCTACTTTCCTCCCACTCACTTCTTTCGAGATAAACTCCTACTCTAGAAAGGATGCATTCTTAGCAACAAATATTTCCCCTTCGGATCTATGATAGAAGGTGTACCCAACAGTTTCCTTTGGGTATCCTATGAAGACGCACTTCTCCGATTTGAGTTCGAGCTTATCAGGTTGAAGCTTTTTCACATAAGCATCGCAACCCCAAACTTTAAGAAACGACAACTTCGATTTCTTGCCAAACCACAGTTCATAAGGCATCATCTCAACAGATTTTGATGGTGCCCTATTTAAAGTGAATGCAGCCGTCTCTAAAGTATAACCCCAAAACGATAGCGGTAAATCAGTAAGAGACATCATAGATCGCACCATATCCAATAAAGTATGGTTACGACGTTCGGACACACCATTTGGCTGTGGTGTTCCAGGTGGCGTTAATTTTGAAACTATCCCATGTTGTTTCAAATGAAGACCAAACTCGTAACTCAAATATTCTCCTCCACGATCAGATCATAGAAACTTTATTTTCTTGTTAAGATGATTTTCCACTTCACTCTAAAATTCTTTGAACTTTTCAAATGTTCCAGACTTATGTTTCATTAAGTAGATATAACCATATCTGCTCAAATCATCTGTGAAGGTAAGAAAATAACGATACCCACCATGAGCCTCAACACTCATTGGACCACATACATCAGTATGTATTATTTCCAATTAGTCAGTAGCTCGTTCCATTGTTCCGGAGAATGGAGTTTTAGTCATCTTGCCCATAAGGCACGGTTCGCAAGTACCAAGTGATTCATAATCAAGTGATTCCAAAAGTCCATCATCATGGAGTTTCTTCACGCACTTTACGCCGATATGACCCAAATGGCAGTGCCACAAATAAGTTGCACTATCATTATTAAACTTATATCTTTTGGCTTCAACACTATGAATATGTGTATCACTACTATTGAGATTCAACAAAAATAGACCACTCAGCAGGGGTGCATGACCATAAAAAATGTTACTCATATAAATAGAACAACCATTATTCAACAACCGTCTCGCATTAAACAAGATCCAGATATAATGTTCATGCTCAGCGCTGGCACCAAATAACAGTTATTCAGGTATAAAACTAATCCCTAAGGTAGATGTAGAGGTAGCGTGTCGACCGTGATCACATCGACTTTGGAACCATTTCCCACGCGCATCGTCACCTTGTCCTTAGCCAATCTTCTCTTAATCCGTAGCCCCTGTTTCGAGTTGCAAATATGAGCAACAGAACCAGTATCAAATACCCAGGCGCTACTGCGAGCATTAGTTAAGTACACATCAATAACATGTATATCAAATATACCTTTCACTTTGCCATCCTTCTTATCTGCCAAATACTTGGGGCAGTTCCGCTTCCAGTGACTAGTCCCTTTGCAGTATAAGCACTCAGTTTCAGGATTAGGTCCAGACTTGGGTTTCTTCTCTTGAGCAGCAACCTTTTTGCCGTTCTTCTTGAAGTTACCCTTCTTCCCTTTGCCCTTTTTCTTGAAACTAGTGGTCTTGTTGACCATCAACACTTGATGCTCCTTTTTGATTTCTACCTCCATGGCCTTTAGCATCACGAAGAGCTCGGGAATTGTCTTATCCATCCCTTGCATATTATGGTTCATCACGGAGCCTTTATAGCTTGGTGGCAGTGATTGAAGAACTCTGTCAATGACACAATTAACTGGAAGATCAACTCCCAGCTGAGTCAAGTGATTATGGTACCCAGACATTCTGAGTATGTGTTCACTGACAAAACTATTCTCCTCCATTTTGCAGCTGTACAACTTGTTGGAGACTTCATATCTCTCAACTCGAGCATTTTCTTGAAATATTAACTTCAACTCTTGGAACATCTCATATGCTCCATGACATTCAAAACGTCTTTGAAGTCCCAAGCCGTAAAGCATGGCACACATAACTATCGAGTAGTCATCAGCTTTGCTCTGCCGGACGTTCTTAACGTCATCAGTAGCATCTGCAGCAGGCCTGGCACCTAGCGGTGCTTCTAGGACGTAATTCTTCTGTGCAGCAATGAGGATAATCCTCAAGTTACGAACCCGCTCCAGACTGTGTTCGGACTCCGTGTCTGAATTGTCCGAGAGGATCACTCGCCCTTTCTTCAGTGTCGCCCCCTCCATGTTGTCGGGGGCCGTCCTTTTCCCTCTCCTTGTCTTGAGGGGAGAGTCTCTCTCCACCTCCTCATCCTCCTCCTCCTCCTCCTCTTCATCCTCGTCTTCCTCGCGGGAGGAGACGAGCTCGGCCTCTCCGGACATTGCTACTGGAGGGCCCTTCTGGCGGGGCCCATTGTTGGGTCCCTTGCTCTTTTTCTTTGCCTTCTTCTCTGGCGGCTGATAAGGCGCCGGAACCGGCATCTTCTCTAGTTGAGGAGTGACTGGGTTTTTGGGCAGTGGAGTGGGACACTTGATCCGCTCTGACTTCTTGGTCCAACCCTGCAACAAAAGACGGGTTGATGAGTTCGGCGTAGACCGAATACATATATATACATATAACTCACTACAAAAAAGACACATTCATGACATTTTGGGCCGAACAATTTTTTTTCCTGTCATACATATGACACTTCTATGATGATAATTGTGACAAAACCCGGTATCATCATAGATGTGGTGGGCTCCTACTTCTATGACAAAAAATCATGACAGAAAATGGGCTTTTCATCCTGGGCGGGCTGGAGACGTAACTGCATGACATTCTTTGGGCCGTCCATGACGAAAAAAACCGTGGTAGAAGCAAGGGCGAGGAAAATTTCGGGGAGTTCCCGGTTACGGTGGGTGGTCGGGGGCCGAGCGATGCGTGTTTCTCTCGTACACGTACGCGCGTGTGTGCGAGGCATTGGATCTAACTGAACCTGAGGGAGGCGTTGGGCTCTAACTGAACCCAAGCGATAGCACTGCAGGCTACGCGTTACTGAACCCGAGCGATCGATCGATGGCTGCTAACTGAACCCGATCGAGCGATTCCTTCGCTACTGCTGCTAACTGAGGCCCATCGATGCCGCCTCTCTGGATGAACAGTGAGCGTTGTAGGGGGGGGGTGGATGAACAGTGAGCGGTGGGAGTGGATGAACAGGACCCGTGGCGTTGCCTCTGGATGAACAGGACCCCGATCGATCAAGCCGGTTGGGGCTGGATGAACAGGACCCCGTGGAGGGATGGATGAATAGGACGACCCCGTGGAGGGCTGGATGAAAAGTAGATTGTGGAGGGGTGGATGAACAGTAACCTGTGGAGGGGTGGTTGAACATGAGCTAGTGGAGAGGGGTGGTTGAACAGTAGCCGGCGGAGTAGCGCGCGGTGGAGGCTGAATGAACAGGAGCCCGTGGATGAACAGTCGCAGGTGGAGGTTGGAGGAGGTCGATGGTGGATGAACAGTAGCCCGTGGAGGCTGGAGGAGGTCGACGGTGCAGATGAACAATATCCCGTGGAGTCCCGTTTTGCGGTACACCACACCCCTCCCGATGAACAGGACCCTCGTTTCGACCGTAGCATTCCAACACAAGTCCGTTTCGTCCATTTTGCGGTACACCACACTCCTCCCGATCTACAGGACCCCCATTTAGACTGTAGGAGGTCCGTTTCCTCCGTTTTGCGGTACGCCACACCCCTCCCGATGAACAAGATCCCGTTTCGAAAGTGGCCGGTCGAACACAAGGCTGTTTCCTCCGTTCTGTGGTATGCCATGCCTCGTTTCCATCGCCTGTTCCGTCCAAGCCCTCTCGATGAACACGACCACACATTCCGTTCCGACCCAGCCGGTTGCCTCCCCATGAACACAACAACGACGCTGCTTCTCCGTTCCGACCCAGCCATGTACACAAGCCCTGGCTTATGTATGCATGATTAGGCGTTCGAGACCCCGCCCATATGTACACATACGTGGCCATATTTTCTTTCTTGCACCCTGGCCGCTGTATGTACATGTACATGCTACATGCGCGCCTCTACTACGGCACGTGCGCGCCTCTACATCGACCAATATATATGTACGTACACGTTCGCGACCAGAATGACAACACTACGTACGCTTCGACCAGGTGGGTCCTGACTGTCAGGCACTTCCTTGCGTGCGAAAATGTAGCTGGTGGGTCCCAACAGTCAGGGGGGCGAATCGTTTTTTTCCTGGACGCACGTCCTTGCGTGTGAAGATGTAGCTGGTGGGTCCTAGCAGTCAGGGGGGGGGGCGAATCATTTTTTTTGCCTGGACGCACTTCCTTGCGTGCGAAGATGTAGCTGGTGGGTCCCAGCAGTCAGGGGGGCAGATCGTTTTTTTGCCCGGATGCACTTCCTTGTGTGCGAAGATGTAGCTGGTGGGTCCCAGCAGTCAGGGGGGTGAATCATTTTTTTGCCCGGACGCACTTCCTTGCGTGCGAAGATGTAGCTGGTGGGTCCCAGCAGTCATGGGGGCAGATCGTTTTTTTGCCCGGACGCACTTCCTTGCGTGCGAAGATGTAGCTGGTGGGTCCCAGCAGTCAGGAGGAAACGTTTTTTCGCAAAATACAGTGGCCCGTCTGGTGGGTCCCAGCTGTCAGGTGGAGGAATCATTATTTTCCGCATAATAAGGAGGCACTTCCTTGCTGTGACCGTGGATCCAGCTGTCAGCCTCTCCACGTATAGTCCACGTCCGATGGAAGTTGTTCCTTGACCACGTTGACCAGGCCGCGTCGAGAGCACCACGGCGGTGGACGACGGCGAGGCCTAGGAAGGGGACGATGCGGAGCCGGGGAAGACACGATAGTGGAAGCCCGCGCGGAGAGGAGTACGAGGGTTCACTGGTTCGGCTGTGGTGTGAGGCTGCCGTCGCCGCAGGGCCTGGCCAGCGGTGGGAATAGTAGGGGGCGGTGAGGCCTCCGCAGCAGCACATCCAGCCACGGGAGGCAGGAGCATGCGGCACGACCAGCGCTGCTTTGGGCGGCTGGAGCAAGAAGACCAGAGGTTGAAGAAGCACTATGGCCATTGGATGGACATCGTACGGTCACTGGATCTAGAAACGTTCATATTGAAGGAGCAGCACGGCCGTTGGATTAACATCGAACGGTCGCTGCTGCTAGAATCGTTTGTGGACTAAGTTGACAAAGCCAAAGTACACGTCAACCTAGTAGATCCACAAGTCAGCCTCCAAATCTGTCCCAAACAGCATACAACTCGAAATTTCTAGCCAGATTCAAATTAATTTTAAATCTAAATATACCTTAATTTAAATTCAATGAAATTTTACCCGCACAAAAACAATGAAATTTAAAATATCAAAATCCGAAAGAAAACAGTATTTTGGAACTAATTGCGTGTTTGCTGTATTTTTTCATTTTACAGCCCATTTATTATTACTTATAGCCCATTTCTTATTACTTATAGCCCATTTCTTATTACTTATAGCCCATTTTCTGGGCAAAATGCATCCCTCCTCGTCTTGAAAGATTTCCGGCCCAGCAGGGCGTAGAAAAGCAAGTAGGCCTATGTTGGTTATTCTGCAAAAAACAAAATAGTTGGCTAGCCATTTTTCAGAATGGAAAAAAAACAAACTGGGCTGGTCATGTGCTAAACATATGAAATAAAAGCCTGGGCTAGACGGGCCACGGGTCCCGCACAACCCAGTTGATACCCTTCTCCGTCCCGAAAAAACAAAATTACTGCGCGCGCTGCTGGGTCCCTACTGTCATCCTCACCATGTACAGTCATCTCCTTATTCCTCTCGGTTGTTGACCATGTTGACAACACCGGAGGGCGGCGCCGTGGCGAGCGAACCAAGGCGGAGGACGATGGTGAGGCCTCGGACGGGAACGAACAGGAGCCGGGGAAGATCACAGCCAGCCGTGGGAGGCGGGAGCAGGCGGTCCCGCCGGCGCTAGTTTGGCTTTGGCGGCTCGAGGAAGAAGAGACTGAAGAAACGCGACAGACGTTGAATGTCAATCCAACGGTCAAGGTTGGCACAATCGTTTGTTGACTAAGCGGACACCAAGTAGCATACTTTTTTATATATAGGAAGAAAACTGCGAGGAAAATGCGTTCGTCTGCCGTCCTCCTCACAGGGAACGTTCGCCACATAAGTGACTAGCACCCTTGGTTTTCAACCGAGAGGTCTTGGGTTCGAGTCCCAGGAACTCTCAATTTTGTCCTCCTTCCTTCCTCGCAAAAAAGGGAAAGAAAATCAAAGACTTGGGAAGGCGTACAGAACAAGCTAGTGTACCAGTAAAGAGACGTTGCCGAGTTTTAGAAAAAAGAGAGACGTGCTCCTGTAGCTGGTTCGAATCCAAACCTAGACTATGACTATATATGGTGCTATGCTACTCTGCAAGTAATGAAACTGACATATCCAACGTTCGCTTCTCCTCTTCTCTACTTACTCTGCCTAGCATCAGAAGCTCTGGCCGCAGCAACCATGTCCGCTGGCTGCTCGTCCACCTGCTCTTCAGCAGGCAACAACCAGATATGCGCCAAGTCGCCACCCGTACCATCGCCTGTGGGTCTCATCACACCCCCGCCGGCACGCGCACCGCAGCCGATTGCTCATCGCAACCCGCTGCCGTTGGTGTGGTGCCACTGCTGCAAATCACGCAGAGTCATCCGTCGCGTCTCAACCACAATCCTCAACCCTGGCCGAGTCTTCTACAAATGCCCGAATCATGGGGTAATAATATGTTTAAGTGTTGTTCTGCTGCTTTCAGTTGCTGATTTTTTTAATAGTTTGGTTGATGATCTTCCAATTTGATTCGTGCAGAAAAGGGAAGATTCGTGTGATTTGTATTTCTGGGAAGTTGCTGATGTGGGGGAATGCAACTACGCTGATTATTTGGTTAGCCGAGGAATCCCAATACCAGCAGGTTGGGGTGTTGGACAAGTAACTGAAGGAACGACAGAAGAGGAAGATGCAGAGCAGAAGGTTAAAGATGCAGTTCCTCTGATCATGGCCAAGCAACAGCTGCTGAACGGCCTTGACAGCAATGAGGAGATGAAAGAGCTTGTGAAGATAATGGGCAAAATCGATGTGCTCTGTAGGATGATTGTCTCTTTATTTGCAGTGTATGTAGCACTCGTGATGTATTCAGTGGCTACGACATGAGCACTTTGCTGAAACTAGTAATGAATGAAACCTGTGTAGCAGGCTGGGCGTAGTGTTGTGAACATCTAATGATTTCTATTAACGGAAATCAGGGGGTATCCCCTTTTGCTCATAAATAAATAAATAGCAGAGGCCCTGTCGGGTCAGCTTTGTTCTCATTCGAAGACGTCGAGCAAATTGCAGTCCAACAACAAACTATGTCATCAAATTCAAGTTTCACAGCCAAATATGAGTACAACTAAACAACAATGTCATCATGTTTTAGTTGTCATACAATCACCAAACACAAATCAGCATACATAACAAGTGATGTTCTCACAGCAAAATACTAAACAACATGTTCATCAGGTTTCAGTTGTCATAGCAAACACAATTTCACATAGTAGATAAAAAACGTCTTCTGACAGGCAAATACGACAAAAGCAATGTAATCATCATCCGCAGCAGCAGCGTCAACATCTTCGCCATGTGTATCAGTCTGAATCGTAATTCCCCACGGTGTCATCTTCTTCTTCGTCCTCAACGTCCTCGAACGTTGGCTTCTTCTTGATCAACTCTTGTATGTCCACAGCACGACAGGCAATCTTTTCGCCGGCGTCATTGACGTGATGGTTCTCAAAGATATTAGGAACATCTGTGTTATCTTGTACATCAGGAGCAGTGTAAGCATCATCTTGTTGTGCAACTTCATTAAACGAATTCCTCTGCTCAAACCTTTGCAATACTCTCCAGTCATCGCTACGTGCAAATGTGTCTTCCAAGAAAAATATCTGTGTTGCTTGATTTGCCAAAATAAAAGGCTCGTTGGTCTGGTACGCCGCCTTGACATTGATGGATTTGAAATAATCATCAGCTCTGGGTTTTGCGATCCTGGAAAACAGGTTATACCAACGACAGCACAACAGAACCACACACCGATGATCCTCGAAACTGGAGATATACTGCAACTGAACAATGTCTGTTATGTTAGCATACATTTCAGTTGTCTCTTTGTCATACGTATCCGTGCTCATGATGGCACTGTTTTGTGTCTTCCTGCCTTCGTCTCGTGCAAGGGTGTTGTAGCGCACATCTCCAACAACGCAAGATTCATAATGTCTTACCCGAGTATCAGGACCCATTGCTAGTGAGTAAAGGGCATCATCAACTGCCTGCCCATCCTCCCGCATCTTCTTAACCTATGGTTAGAAAATAGACAAGCTGATCATCTTATGTACTCAATATATTAAAAAAACTGACAGTGCACTTCAAAAGCTTACATGGTTCTTGAACCATTTCGCAAATCCTGCCATAACCAGTTTGTCAATGTTTCTTGGATTTTGCGGCAGTAACTCCTCTTTGTAGATGCTGCACAACATAGTGATCGCGTCAAACATCTAAATATATAAGAATGTGCTGCAAGTTTAGTAGATTACGATGTATAAGCTGCAGTACTGCACTTACTTGATATAAGGTAGTATCTCAGGACAGTTATTCAACACATACCAAACCATTTTGTCCAAATCTTTAGGTTTGTCCTCTTGTCGACTCTTCCCTGTAACTCGAACAGAATAATCGAAAACATTGAGCCCGGGATTGTCTTCACCCACCTCTTTGCTAAGCTGATCAGCTGTTTCAATGTATTTTGAGCAGAATGTCAACGCTTCTGTAGCAATGTAGGCCTCTGCAATGGAACCCTCGGGTCTAGCTCTGTTCCTAACATAGCCCTTGAAAGTGCCTAGCCGCCTTTCAATAGGGTACATCCAGCCATACTGTACTGGACCTCTAAGTAGTGCCTCATCAGGTAGATGAACAGCCAAATGCACCATCACATCAAAGAAGGCTGGAGGATATATCTTCTCAAGGTCGCATAGGATAGTTGGTATCTTGTCTCTAAGACGCTCCAAAGCATCTATCCTGATATTTCTACTGCAGAGTTCCCTGAAGAATTGTCCCAACTCTGCAACTGCTCTGTATAAGTCAGGGCGGCCCAATCCTCTAAGGATAACAGGTAAAACCCTTTGAAGTAGGACGTGGCAGTCATGAGTTTTCAACCCTTGTACCTTGTTTCCATCTGCACTGACTCTCCTTTCAGGGTTGGAAGCAAATCCATGTGGGAATCTCACACGTGACAGGACCTCGCAGAATTCTTTTCTTTTTACCTTGTCCAAGACGTACACAGCTGGTGCCATATCCCGTGGTTTACCTTCATCTTGCACCTGCAAATCCTTTCTGATACCCAGGTGTGTCAAATCAATCCTAGATTTTAAGGTATCTTTCGTCTTGCCTTCAATATTAAGAAGTGTGCCGATAATGCTGTCACATATATTTTTCTCGATGTGCATCACATCAAGATTATGCCGCAGATCCAAATCTTTCCAATACTCCAAGTCCCACAAAGTGGACCTGCGGGTAAACAATAATCTCTCTTCTGCCCTGCCATGCTTCCTTTTCCCGCTACCATTACCAGGATGGTTTCCTGGTGTAATATGCCTGACCTTCTCTAATTCCACTTGCAACTCATCGGCGGTGAGCCTCTTTGGCGCATCACGGTTTTCATGCTTTGCATTGAACACATGTCTTCGGTATTTTCTAGGATGCGGCTTGTCCTTGGCAAGGAAACGGCGGTGTCCAATGTAACAGATCTTGCTAAGTATTGCGTATGACAGCGGATTCCTGTCACAGCGAACACATGCATTGTAACCATGTGTCGTTCGCCCTGACATAGTGCCCAAAGCCGGATAATCATGGATGCACCAAATTATAACAGCACGCAGAAAGAAATCAGCTGGTGGGCTGCTATATAGGTCTCGAGTGAGAACACCCTTCCATAGCTGTTGAAGTTCCTCCACAAGAGGCTCCATGAACAAATCAAAATCCTTTCCAGGACTTTTTGGACCTGGGATGAGCAAGGCCATCATGTAGTTTGATTCTTTGGTGCAGACATTTGGAGGCATGTTGTAAGGGATAACAAGCACTGGCCACATGCTATATGTGGCGCTCTGGTGGCCAAATGGGTTAAATCCATCTGAAGCTAAGCCAAGTCTAATGTTTCTCGGGTCAGCAGCAAACTTTTTGTGTTTATCATTGAAGCTTTTCCACTCACTACCATGAGATGGATGGCTCATTACATTCTGATCTCTGTACTCCTGGTTCCTAGAATGCCACAGTACATCCTCTCTTGTTTCAGCATCATGAAACAACCTCTGCAATCTTGGTGTAATTGGAAAATGTCTCAGAACATTATGAGGAATCCTCTTCACAGCATCGCCATCTTTCCATCTTGATGATTTGCATTTCGGGCATTCACTTAAGTTGGCATAATCCTTCCGGAACAGAACACAATTATTCTTACAAACATGGATCATATCATATCCAATTCCAACTGCACGAAGGAAATTCTTCATTTTACTGTAGGTGTGTGGCAGCTCAGACGCATCTGGGAAAGATTTGCGGAAAGCAGCCAACATCGCATCGAATGATTTGTTGGTCATCCGCTCAGATGTCTTCACCTGAAGAAAGGTGACCATAGCTGAGAATACTGACAGCTTATTTCCTGGGGTGACAGCAACGTTGCATTGTTCCAACATGCGGGCCCACCGTTTTTCTTCTGCAGGTGAAAGTTCACGGAATGCACGAGCATTTCGTAGCATTGTTTCAATGTTGGTCAAACTCACTGGCTCCGCCACCACCACCTCCTCCTCCTCTTCCACCTGAGCATCAGGCAGATCAAGATGGTGATCTGCTGCTTCCACGTAGTCAATAACATTGACGTTCACAGCTTCACCATGATGAACCCACCTAGTATATGTGACCGACATCCCATACAAGTGTAGATGATTTTGCACAGTTGACTGGGGTCTTGTAACTGAATTCATACAACTGCTACACGGGCAGAGCACATCTGATTTCGGACCACCGTACTCAGCTCTGATAAAGTTCATGAAGTTTTCAACCCCCTCGACATATGCAGCGGAGAATCTTCGAGCAGAAGTTATCCAAGTCCTGTCCATCTGTTAGACATACAAATTAGTTCTTCTACTAGATATTACAGGAAAAACATATATGCTTTTTTATGAAGTCCAGAAAAAAATACCTAGGTCGATGTCTAAAGCTATGGCAAGATATTTGGACGAGCAGATCTAAGTAACGAAATATATGTAAAGCTAATTCAGCAAACAGATTTGAGTGCTAAATTATGGCAGGCTGTTTCAGCAGTCAATGAGGCCGAGCACACAGCCATCGAACTATCGAAGGCCATTGCATCAACAAAGATCGAGTATAAAATGGTGTAGAGCTATTTCACCTAACAGATTGGCTACTAGATCATGGCAATCTACGTCACAATAAATATATGGCAGGATATTTTAGCAACTAATCGGCCTTGGCATGCCATCTCAGCTAAGCGATTGAGTGCAGAATAGGGCAAGGAAGCTTCTTAAGCAGAGCATATTGACAGTAAACTACTTCGGCAAACAGTGAGATTAACAGCGTCTATCAGCTAACATTCAGTGCTACACCGACATGAACGGGGCCTCAGCCTAGAATGCGCGTACCATGGGAGAAGCTGACCGCCGTGCGTCTCCACACGAAGGTCGCCAGCGGTGGCGGCGCTGACCACCGTGCGCCTCCACAAGAACGTAGCCAGAGGTGGCGGCGTGGCTAGAGGACGGCAGTCTACGAGAGTGTACTGTGGGAGCGAGAGGATCGCCGTGCGCCCCCTCGATGAACCGCGGTGCCGACGTATCGGCGCGGCGGGGAG